>NC_059391.1:7857500-7965000 GCF_019703515.2 Myxocyprinus asiaticus
GTGGCCGTGCTGAGTCTAGGGACATCGAAGCACTTATCTGGCTCCTTGTGACCACCCCCGGAACAGCTTCCGGGACTTTTAATTATCAAGAAGCCCCAAATACACATGGGACTCTTATTTTGAAATATCTGCACTCCCAGTTGTGAGCTCACTGACAGCTGATTCGCTAAGAAAGTGAATCTGATTCAAACTGCTAGTAACCTGAGCTCCTGAGCTCAAACCCTCAGTTCTTTTCAGGTGATTCATGAAAAAGATCCAGTTTAAAAGAGTCATTTGGTCACAACTCTTGCGCTGGGTTTGTTGTTGCGTGTGGTGCAGCAAGCTTGCACAACAGAATGGGTGAAAAGCAGCGTGAGACAAATATATTCAATAACTCACAAGATGATATCTGATGAAACCGCATATGAATGCACACAACAAGACTTTCGCCAATGGCGACTAGAATTTAAATGATTGTCGCAATCAATTATTTTTGGTCGCATTTGCAACCATTTTAGTCACAGTCTTGAGCCCTACGCAGTGTTTCCTTTAAAGACGCTCGACATGCAAGTTTTGCTTCAGTGGAGCGGCAGCTCCAGCTCCACTTATTCCACAATGAGAGTGTTTCTGTATTTACTTATTTTGTACTTTTGCATTATAATTCCCTCATACTTTGCGATCTACATCACCAGAAGCTGTGAAAGTTTAGAGTGCATCTGGATTGTGAGCTGTGTAATTCTTCCTCTCCTCAGTCAGGTGCGAGCTGCAGTGCTGCTCTCATATGTCATCATTAGAATTGAATGTGATTTCATGTTACGTCATGAGACCATGAGGTCATGAGTTATGTCATGAGATCAAACGACTATTCGACATCGAAAATTTTTGACGACAATTTTTTATTGTCGACGTTGTCGATAACATCAACTATTCATTTCAGCCCTTATCCCAACTAATAGCAGACAGGGGAGTGTTCAGAAAGTCATTATTTTTGCAATTCCGCAGAAATTGCACTCCTCACCTACAGTATCAGCTGAACATTCTATTCAATAGCTTCAATATGCAAAGTTGTCCAGTTAGGACTAGATAATTATTTGAAAGTGTTGAAGACTCTCCAACAATTATTTAGTTAACAATGAAACCCTGAGTCATAAAGATAAGATAATTGTCTTCAAAGGTTTATTTCATGTCTTTCATGGTTGTACACAGGGAAAAGAATTAGAGATAAGAATAAGCTGATAATTGAAAAGCTCAAATCGATGGCTGAAGTGTTTACCCTAATTTCATACTCGGGCCTGGTTAAGTGATTGGTGTATTCACAGGATGGATTCCCATTTGTTCATGAGTGCTCTTAGAGGCAGAGCGCCCTGGGAATAGAGAATACATTGTAATGAATAATTAATAAAACCCCATAATATCTCAAATATCAGGTGAAGCAAGGGGTATTTACTGTATCAGAAAATTTTTTGTCATCAATTGTAATAGAGCCATAAACCCTCAGACTGAACTAGCTCAGGTCAAATAGAGGCTGCAATGTTCTTGTCAACCATTGTATCCGGTCCTCATCACAGATGAGTCACCTGTTCTTCGGTTTGCACTGTCACACTGGCTATTTGTAATTACAGTGTTTATTTGAGGCGGTTTGATGTTTGGACACCTCTTTTAAAAGCCATATCGTGGGTTAAGCAGAATGCAGTGAAGCGTTTGTTCAAGTGCCTGTTACCCCTGGTAACAGCCAAACAAATGAGTCTGAATCAAAGGGGCTACTTAAGAAAACAATGGGATTGGGACAGAAAATGTGAATCCACTTTGTGTATGAGATTAGAGGATGTTTTTATATGGATAAATAATAATAATAAAAAAAAATAAACAGGAGCAGTGAATTCAAAGTACTTAACCCTTAAATGCATACCTCGGGTCTTTAGTGATCCGGGCAAGGCCGGTACTAAATTGCAATCAGATGTTACTGGGTGAGGGGAATGTAGACCCGGCCATGGACCTCATTCCACAAACAAATCTACAAAATATATCATCACCCAATCTTAACCCTATATACTCATAACTCCATTGTCTTTAATACATTTTTTATACTCTAATGATTATTATCCTGTCTTTCATACTTTTTTAACAAATCATTTCTAAACATTCTCTTAAATGTATTAATTGTTTTACACAATTTTAAATCTCTTCCCAACTTCTTCCACAGTTCCACCCCCTGAACTGAAATACTTGTTTTTTTTTCAATTCAGTCCTAACTGTCTTATTTTTTATACAAACATAAGCCCCTCAAATTGTATTGACTCTGTCTCTTGCCCAACAAATTCTGCAGAATTTTTTTTTTGTTGTTGTTTGTTTGTTTTTTGTTTTTTTGGCAATAAACAGGTGTTAGCTTTGTACATAATCTGAACAATGTTATAATTCACAAGATCATTACATTTCAGTGTCTGTAATTTTACAAATAAATAATTTGATGGTTCTCTATAGCTACTTCTACAAATAATTCTTATTGCTTTCTTTTGAAGAATAAAAAATTTATGAGTGTACGTTTTAAGCATTTCCCAAACAGAAACGCAATATGTTATGTAAGGGATCATAATTGCGCAATACAGTGTGTATAGTGCCTTATCATTTAACCTATACTTGACTTTGTGCAAAAGTGCAATCGATTTCACTAACTTAGTTTTTACTATCTTAATATGAGATTTCCAACTTAGTTTTTCATCAATTATGACTCCTAAGAATTTTGTTTATTTTACTCATTCAATTTTAGTATTTTCTATTATTATTTGTCATTCTCTTTTAGTCTCTTTGTTACTAAATATCATGTATTTTGTTTTTTCCAAATTTAAGGACAATTTATTTGTCAAACCACTTTTTTTTATTCTTGTTCCCCCATCTGAAGTGTTATATCTAAATTCAGATCAGAATAAAATAAAGTTTAATCATCTGCAAACAAAATTCAATTAAATAATTTTGATACCATCCCAAGATCATTCATTAAAAAAAATAAAATAAAAAAAATAGTTTGGGGCCTAGAACTGACTCCTGCGGCACTCTACATTTTATCTGCATTACCTTTGTAATATTATTATTCAGACTAACATATTGGAACCTATCCTTCAAGTAACTTCATAAACATAAGTGAATAGTACCTCTAATACCATATTTATACAATTTCTTTAATAATAATTCCTTACATTTATACAGCGCTTTTCTAGACACTCAAAGCACTCTACATAGTATAAGGGGAATCTCCTCAACCAGCACCAGTGTGTAGCATCCACCTGGATGATGCAACGGCAGCCATAGTGCGCCAGAATGCCCAACACACACCAGCTGTTGGTGGAGAGGAGAGTAGGGTGATGTAGCCAATTCAGGAATGGGGATTATAGCAGGCCATGATAGATATGGGCCAGTGGGGGAATTTGGCCAGTACACCAGGCTTATACACCTACTCTTTATGTGAAGTGCCCTGGAATTTTTAATGACCACAGATAGTCAGGACCTCGGTTTAACGTCTCATCCGAAATTCATGATCAATCAATTGCTTTTTTCAGATTGACAAAAATTCCCACCACATATTCCCTTTTATCAATTGCACTAGCTATTTCTTCTACCAATTCCATTAGTGCCATTTCTGTTGAATACTTTGAGCGAAAGCCGTACTGTCCGTCACTTAATATTTTGAATTTTTCTATAAATGTATCCAACCTTGCAACATATATAATTTCTCTAATATTTTAGAAAATTAGGGTAGTAAAGACACAGGTCTATAATTTGAAAAAACATGAGTATCACCAGATTTATATATAGGAATAATTTTCAATCATTTGTTGCATCATCTCTTTGTATGTACAGTATGACAAATAAAACATAAAAATATAACAGAATATTTTCTATTCTATTGTTTTCTAATTGTGCTGAAAATGCCTTGAATTTTACATTATCTTGGCATCTCGTGCATATAAGGGTTAAAAGGTTATTCTTTTTGGCTGTCTAAATAAAATTCCCCTTTCCCATTGTTTAGACCCAAAACATTCTCTATGCAAGTAGACTGTGAACGCAAAGGTTTTTAGCTACGCAAGCTTGGTTTCATGCATTGTTGCCATCTGAACTGAGTCAGACCACAATTCTTAACACAACTCGAAACACAGGAAGCAATATGTTTTGCTATAGTTACATCAAGAACAAAATCTTTTCTTGAACAGCTGTCTTCTCCAAGAACAGGCTAAATGCAACTCTTGGTTAGTGAATGTTTGTTTATATCGCCAGTGAGAAAATTCACTCTGTTAAGTGGGTGTTGCCTATTCGGAAAGGAAATGATTTTTACGTGTGAATGTTCATGTTGTATGCTGCATTTCTGGCTCATGATCAGAGAGTAACAGGCCCTGTGGCAAGAAAAGTTTTCTTTGATTTAAATCATTTATCAGACAAATGGTCAGATAAATGATTCACACAGCTTTTAATCTCAATGATTCTGTCTATTTAAATGTAGATCTATGCAATGTAGATGCTACAATGAAAGTTAGGTAATTTTTAGCACTAAGTAATAGATAAGCAAAATACTCTTTGATCCTTTACACTTGGTGCCTGTTAACACAGTTAAAATATTGTTAATAACAAACTATGTTAGTAACAAAATGTTAGTAACAAAAAAAATTGTCAAATACTTATTTTGTTTAAAGTGATTGCAAAAATTAACCCTTTAAATTATTTAATACCTTTCAAGTTATTTTTTTTAATGCTTTGTAAATAAAAATATGTATATAAAGTATAAGATTTATCGCCAGCCCTTTTGATATTTAATCATGTACTGTACACTATATGAATTATAGTTATCTATAATTAAATTTTCACTAGTTTAAATGTTAATTCTTGATATCTGCAATGGAATTACTAATAGTAAAATAAATAAAAAAATATCAGTAATTAGGTTTGCACTAGTAAAAAAAAAGTTCATTCTTGATATAAAAAATTACATAATTGCTCATGGAAATACCCATTCTTGATATCAAAAACTAGTAAAAAGCCATAACTTTTTAGAACTGTAACTGCATTTTCACTAGAATATTTCACGATGATCTTTCATTCAGTCCTGTTCAAAACGAAAATAACATATATCTATAAATAACTTACTAGGTCTAATTTTAAAGATCAGCTATGTACTTCGTACTACTAAAAACTATATATATTTTTTTTATCAATAATTACTTTACTAGTACAAATATCTATTCCTAATATCAGCAATTAAATTACAACAAGTAATTGGATATTTGTAAATGTATTTCAACATATTAGATTTGGCATTTCAAATATAAATGGATTTAAGACATTCAGATTTTCAGATGTTTTTTACTAGTTGAAATCCATTTTTTATATCAGGAATGGGTATTTACGTAAGTAATGACATTATTTTGTTATATCAAGAGTTAATGTTTATACTTGTGCAAACCTAATTACTGACCTTAATAATTAGCAGTTTCACTAATTCCATTGCTGATACAAAAAAAACTAATTGCATTTTAATTAGTAAAAATTATATCCTGCATATGATTAAAAGACAGTTCAGCATGCCATGCAAGATTGCACAATTTAAGTTTGTTAGATACACCCAAGCCAAGGCGCCGACAGTGTTAATATCTCTTTTATCTGAATCATTTATCAAACAAATGTTATCTGCCCAGATAAATGACTCTCACAGCTTCTAATGTCAACATTACATTTCCCAAATGCAAATCTATGATGTAACAAAGAGGATATGATGAAAGTTAAGGCAGGATTGAACATACTTAATGTGCATTTTTGCATCACGTGTTATTATTCAATTAGCTAGCTAGATGTCGTCAGCTTTAACTAACTTACAAGATTCTCTTCAAACTGTTGACCTAAAAGATACTGTAGAACAGCAGTTAACGTAAAAGAGAACTGACTGTACGGTTCAATACCTAGTTTTGTTTTTACTAAATGACAATCAATGTATACAAAATAATTTTGGGTCATTTAGGTTTGTAAGATGAACACAAGGTTTTTTTTTTTTTTTTTTTTTAATTGAGTTCTGTTTTATTTGTCTGATTTGTTATAGTCGCTTATAGTGTGACATTAACTATACAGATTCTCACTGGATGTTCAGCTTAGCACCTCCACATGTGGTGTGCTGTGGTTTAAATCACAATGTCAATTATCTTATAATTGCACACAGTGGCTAATTACGTGTCTCAGTACGGTATCTTATAATCACTTTTTTGAACCGCATCCGTCATCTGCTTTCAATGGTTGTCCCTCAAATGGAATGGCCATTTTGACAGCCCCACTGTTGAGCATTTCCTGCCTTTACTTGAAGAAGAAATCCAGTTGTGAGTGAAAATGGTAAAGATGTTGCAGCCTGAAAAGGCATGTCCACAACAATCATCCTGAAATTGACAAGTTGAATCCTAGTTTAACTACAAAGCCAATGCAGAAAGACGTCAACTGTATTGCAGCTTTAGATGTGCTGCAAAATTGGTTCTTTTCCACTTTTGAGGGCATATAGAGGGTAAAATCTGCAATTGATGCCTTCATGTTTATTTAAATTTAGTGATTATCATTATCCTTGATATTGTATTTTTGATAGCCGCTATTTCTCAACACAGCCTATCAGAATCGACAGTATGCAAGTCAAACTCTTGTCATGTTAAGGTTGCTTCCTGTTTGAGTTAATATTTTGCTGTTTATTGTTTTGCAGACTGCCCATGGATGCAGATGGAAATGAAAGGTAGGTGTTCAGTTCTTTCAAAGAGATAAAGAGGAAAACAGATAAACATTAGCACCTCCTGCAGAGAGTGCAGCCGTTAATTATTGTGTTCACTCATTGAGGGTGATTGAGGGTGTGTGTGTGCACATGTGCTGTCGTGCTGTGCTGTGCTGTGCTGATCAGTTGTGGTTTGTTGGCAATAATCCCCCGGCTTTGTTCTGCTTGTCAGTGTATTTCTTCTCAGCCATGCTGCAGTATGTGTGCATTTTACACTGACAAAAAACATAAAAATTAGGGCTGACGATATAACATGTTGTGTAAAAAATTATGCGTTAAAAAATTATTTATGCCTCCTGACCAAGGTTATTATCGTAAACTAAAACAAATGCGAAGATGAAAAATAAATGTAAAAAAAAAACATTTAAATAAAAATAGCATAATTGGAAAAACTGAAACTAAACTAAAACCATGGAAGGGTGCCTTTGTTTATAACAATACAATATAACAATGTGTAATTTATTCTCTCTCTCTCTCTCTCTCTCTCTCTCTCTCTCTCTCTCTCTCTCTCTCTCCCACACACACACTCACATATCAACATACATCCAATACATACACACACAGACACACACAGTCTTCTCACTCATTCTGTCTTACCCTGTCAATCTGTGATTTGTTTTACATTTCATTTGGAACTAGTAAAGAGTATTGTTTGAAATTCAGTTTTTAGAGTTTCACTGAGTTACTTTCTCATGTCCAGTGCATTAAAGAGGACTTTGTGGTTAAGTTCAATAAATCACTCATTACACAATTACACAAATGCCTGTTTTCCCCACTCTCCTATTATCCCTAATATAAAAAAGAACTAACAAATAAAACAAAAACTAAACTAAATTGGAGTGAACAATTAAAATTGAAATAGAAATAAAAACAAAATAAAAAATTTTAAACTATTATAACCTTGCTCTTGACCCATGCATAAATTCCATAATGAAAGCAAGTGTTTTTCTACCATCAGAGCAATTCAAGCTTGGAGTACATGTAACTTTGTTTTACGAGCATGTCAGCAGGGGGCAGTCAACACGCCTTAACAAGCCTCACAAGCTGCGCAGCCACAGAATGAGAGCCGGTCACACAGGATGCATTTTTAACAGCTGGACGAAGCACAAGGACCAATGTTCTTTATGTAAACCACACAAGCAAGACACTCAGAGATTTTTCTAACATTAGCATGTGGCTAAGCTATCAAGTAATTAGCTTTTTTACTAGACTGTATTTTTTTGGGCATAATAGTAATTTTGGGTGCAGTCAAACATGAAGGCTCTCTCAAATAGTTAGCAAAATTACGTTAACATCTAAGATTCCTAATTTTGGCCGAAATTTGATGTAGAAAGCTATCTCGCCAGGTAGCTTGCTAGGTTTTTAGACTGTCATGAGCTGCATCCGAATATGCATACTTACCTACTATATACTATGCCAAAAAAACAATAAGCTAATGGGTAGAATGTCCGAATCCTCAATATTCATAAAAGAGTACACAAGAAATACTGTAAAGTGCTACAGTATATATACTAAGATAGTCGTTCCTTGTGCTTAAATAGTGTTTATTTAACAAAACCCACGTGTATTATTTTCGTGGTTGTTATTATTATGTCATATATTTGGGTCACGGGACAATGACCACATTCCCAGATGATGTATGTCCAGAATCTATTCATACTTCTCACCTGCATGTATTTGTTTTTGGGCACACCTAGAGTTTTATAGTTAATGCTTTTGCTTCTTTGAACAGTATAGATTTTACTATAATGGGGACCTAATAAGCTCTTTAGCGAACAGCACATAGGTTCTCGGGAATTATTTTACAAAGCCTGCAGTATTACTACAAAAAGCTGACAGTTGGTGCTGATGATAAAATGGACTATCATCCCACTGGTCATCAATAAAGCAGCATGAGCTGTGACAATGGGCTACTATGTGTGAACGTAAATGTGTGTGTGTGTGGGGGGGGGGATTGGTAGCCAAGGACAGAAGTCTCTTATTACTGTTGGCAGCAATCACTATATCACACATTATTACAATGCCAGGTGTATTATTATCAGAATCTTCTTTTGTCACAGCACAAAAGAGAAAATTACTTTTCAGATATCTAATTATGAAACTTAATGGTTTTAATCAAAAGCCTATTTTTCCTGTCCTCGATGTCTGATGAAGGACACAATTACATTAAAAGCCCAGTACTTTTTAAAGACAAGTCCATTAAGGCTTTGTTCATACTGCACCCAATAGAGCGCAATAGTGCCTGTTCACTTTTTCAGCTGCATTGGTTCCAAAATAATTTTCCCATTTATTTTCTCAGGTAGGGATTTCAAAAACAAGTGATGAACCAAACTAGCCAGTTATGAGATATTTCATGTTACAAACTTTGACTTTATTAAAAAAGCATCTGCAAATCGAGTCGTCATTTTTATTTGTTAGTGCTTTTCACAACACATCGTTTCAAAGCAGCTTTACAGAAAATCATGCTTTAACAGAAAATGAAAACTGTAATATCTATAAAGTCTTAAGAGTCATCATTGTGTAGTTTGATTAAATATGACTGTAAATTGTGTATAAAAAATAAATAATTAAATCATAATTGTATTTAGAACCGCAGTGAGCAAGCTGAAGGCGACTGTGGCAAGGAACACAAAACTCCATAAGATGTTGGTTGATGGAGAAAAATAACTTTTGGAAAAACCAGGCTCACTGTGGGGCTAGTTCCCCTCTGGCTAACATCATGAATATAATGCCAATATTAGTTATTTGTGTGCAGTGCAAGTCATGGTTTAAAATGATTAAACTAAGTAAGTGTTAAGGGTCAGTGTTTAAACAAAGATTTTGTATGAACTGTAAGATTAATGACTAATGTCTTTGAAGTTCATCCTGGATTAACTGCAGAAGTTCACATAGATGCATTGTCCTTTGTTAGTTGGACAATGAAGGCTTTTGTTGGCAAATAATTGAAAGTCTATGTATTCCATTTCAAGAGTGTAGTCCATCATTAGACCAAGGTGATGCAGGCAGAGATCAGTGAGGTGCATCGCAGTTCAAACAGCAGGTCATTTCGATGAGGTCTATCCTAAGTCCAAGGTTCAGGCAGTGGCATATGAAGTATCCCATGTCTTATGGTTGGAGTTGGCATCAATTCATCCCCTGAAGTCCATCGTAATAGACTGAAGTGATGTCTGACTGGCACCGGCTGCATTTAGCCATCATCACTGAGAGACGCATAGCAGTGGAGTCCGACACCAAGCAGGAACGGAGCTGGATCTGGTTGGCTCTGGTAACCTCGAGATAAGAATCTAATATTGTCATAGATGCCACTAAATATTTTGCAGAGTTATAGAGCGTGATAAATGTTTATGGTTCCGGCAGACCTAACTATAGCAGCCTAATTGTGTTGATGGATCAATTAGGTGTATGCCTGGCTAAATAGATGAGTCTTTAGTCTAGACTTAAACTGAGTAAGTGTGTCTGTGTCCTGAACAGTGTTAGGGAGACTGTTCCATAGTTTAGGAGCCAAATAGGAAAATTATCTACCTCCTTTTGTGGATTTTGATATTCTAGGAACTATATTTTATTCAATATTTTATTTGAAATTGAAATAAAAAGGCAAATGCAGTTGTAGAAACACTGCTTCACATGTCTCACTGGAGTAAAGCATCAGCATTTTACCAGCGTTGCGTTGCACTTCTGTCTTACCAGACAAGTAATGTATTGTTGCATGGACAGTTCCAGTGCTAAA
The DNA here is from genome assembly GCF_019703515.2 of Myxocyprinus asiaticus. Taxonomy (NCBI): domain Eukaryota; kingdom Metazoa; phylum Chordata; class Actinopteri; order Cypriniformes; family Catostomidae; genus Myxocyprinus; species Myxocyprinus asiaticus. The sequence goes on from NC_059391.1 coordinate 7,867,991, forward strand.
AGCAAAACAAGATGTTCTCTGCAAGCATTTCTATGTAGAGTTTAAAGCGGCACGAATCATGTAAATGCAGCTTCACAATTGCTGTAGCATAGCGAATAGCCACGATTAATATTGTTAATTAATTGATAATTGATTATTAATGTTTCTTGAATTGGTGCTATTTTAGTGCATTTCTGTCTTTATACTGTGGAATGCTTTGTTTGGAAAATGTTAATAAAACATTAGTGTTACACATTGTTTTATTTTATTTTATAATTAGGAACTAAATGCATTTTTGACAGGAAAAGATGTATATATAGAGTAAAATTTTAGCACTTTCAGAAGCTGTGATTAATCACGATTAACTATGAAATTTAATGTGATTAATCACAATTAAATATTGTAATGGACTGACAGCACTTACACAAATATGTACTGTAAGTAGTTGTGTGGGTAGGGTGATCGATACGATTAAATCATTCGCAAGGCTTAATAGGAGTGGGTGGTCAGTAAGCTCTTTAGACTGGATTTTCATTTCCATAGTAACAGTGGCTTCTCTGATTGGTGGATTTCTCTTTAGGATTATGGACACTGTAGTTCTTAATCGGGAATTTTACTATTAAACACTATTTAAAAATGAAATTGAAAATCAAACTAAGTTGTGACTTGTGATCAATTGGAGAAAATGAATGGGATTTTCCCTTTCAGAACCTTACCATTGCACTCTGTTTTGATTTATTTTTCAAATCCAATCTTTAGAACCACCTGTCCACACTGCCATTTTGCAAGTGATAAAATTGTATCACAACTGTTCAGACAGTGTAGTCAATATATTTAGTATATCTGCATTGGTTTCCATAGTATTGACTTATGTGTTAACATATGTAGAGGCTTTCTCTTACAACAACTGAGATAACTGTCATTGTGGAAGGGAAGGATAGAAAACTTAATGTTGGCTCTGTTCATGCCTATCATGGTACTGAACTCATGAGGCGCATCAGACGCATTACAGTATTTCGAGCCTGTTCCTTTCATTCATTCACTACATAGCGACTGACATACAGGTATAGTTCATTATGTTAATAATTAATTCGGACAAATAAACACTGCAATATGTATGTTACATGTGTGTTGCGGCCTGAATGATTAAATAAAAATCTTCAGCTATGATCGAACTGTTTAGACTGAAACTCATTTCCAAAAATCTTTTAATCAGATTTGAAACCACATACAAATATATTCCATGCTTTTGTTTTTGTTCAGACTACAACAACTAAAGAGATTAGCGTTAAACCAATCTAATTTTCTGCTGCCTCTCTAAAGCTTGAGTCTTTTTCACTGCACTCACCTTAATTTAAACCCAGACTTCACTGCATTGCCAGCTGACCCATGCATGATTACACAGCACTATTTCCAGCATCCTATTACATGGCATCATCACCAACATTTTAGGTTTAATATAAAGAACTGCAGGGTTTAGAAAGAAATGTAGTTTGGTCACCTTGATATACTTGGCAATGCTTGAGAGTTTATTTATGATGGGTATAAAAGTGTCTCTTTATGATGCTCTACAACAATGTTTTTAAATGATGTATTTGTGTTTTCAGCCCTGCAGATGCAGCTGCAGAGGGGGATATCAGGTATGTACACACAAACACACACATCACATGAGACCTTGGTTCAGAATAGCATACAAGCATACTAATAATATTTTAGCAGTATACAGAATGTATACTATGCACAGGATGCAAAATAAGCCATAAAGAAGCAAAGCACACTGCTCAGAATACTTCATTGCACAATTCAGTGTGCTCAATTTGACCTTCCATGTCTAGTGTGATGAATGAACAGAAACAATATCAAACACAGTTTTTAATATCTCTTTCTTGGCTAATTTTTTACTCATTTTACTCATTAAGAATGCAAAATTATAACAGACTCCACTTGTGGAATTAAGCATGCAACGTAGCAAGGTCATGTGTCAACAATGCACTGTTGCATAGCACTGTGAATGATAATGTTTATCGTTGCACAATATGCACTGTTATACATAAACAAAAATTAAAAAAATTATAGTAGGGAGTATACAATATATAGTGCACAGTATGCAGTTACCAACGCACTAGTATTCCATTCCAAACAAAGCCATTGTGCCAGATGAGCTAGATAGAATGTTTTAATATTTACCGTACTGAAGAAAAGTAATTACTATAGTAGAAAAGTAATTATTTACCTTTCTGTTATCATTTAAAACAAATCCATAATGCCTACAGAATTTCACAATGTAGGACATGGCCATTGACATTTCATCTTGTTTGTTAGAGCACACAGTAAATCTTAAATTATCATTCTTAGTGTAGGTCAGTTAAAATAAAGCTTGAACAAGCTTTTCTTTTATATTTAAGAGCTACATTGGTGTTGTGAAGGAGGTCACTGATGTTATGGCAACCCCTCTGACAGGAAAAGAGGTGCTGTGGCATACGCCTCCCAGAAGCCCTGGCTGCTAAACACCACACTCGCGGAGAACATCACGTTTGAGATGCCTTTAATAAAGCAAAGGTAACAGATCTTCAGTTACATTCTCAATCTAAACAAGTAAATGTATTCTACCTTATGAAGGCAAAACACAAAATACAACACTGAAACTGAGAATAATGGCTTCGTTTTTAAATTTTTCAGCCAAATGTGTTGTACGTGCACACATGGTAATGCAGTAGCTCACATATGTTTATGTTGTAAGTATATGTACTGTATATGAGAAAAGTTAAGCCAAAACTGCCTGTTACAGGACAGATCATAGTCTAAGTTTTGACAAAACAAGTAGTTGCGTTTTGCCTTTGCACACTAGTATTCATGATCAATTTAAAGACATATAGAAACCTGAATGAATGAACACATTTTTCAGCATCATTTTGCCCCATGGATTAAGGTTGCTGGGTTAATTACATAACAACAATGGCAGAACACCATATGTCATCTGGGGACAGCATTTGTGTCTAATGGGTTTTCCGTACACATTAACCTGTGCCCACCACCCTGTTACCCTAGTGATGTAGAAAAAGTAGAGTGTTTGCTCTCCTTTTTGTGTCTTTTTTTACCTTCTCTTTCCATTAGTCAATAAAAAAAACTCCTCTCTCTTGATCAGCCATTCAATCATTCTCTGCCCTATAAATAGCAGTAACCATCATTAAACAGATGTGTCCCTTAGTAAGTGTCTCTTCTGTGATTTGATGCTTCTGTTGTACATTCACCTTCCCTTGAGCCTCGGCAGCTGGCAAGTGTCAACGGTGACTGTACACAGAGTACATGGATTGTTAAAGGGGGCATATTCTTCTCTTTAATAGCCATATAAGTCCACTTTTAATGTTAGTCAAGGTTTAGAATATTTTCCACCATATCCGTGACCTTTAGATGGGCTGTTTTTGTGACTGCACCTTTAAGACTTTTTTTATTTAAGTGATCACTGTAATGCAGTCGCTTAACATTAGTTTATTTCACACTGTCGTTCACCAGGACGGACCAAGTAGTTGAACATTAAATATGTCCATGGTTGTGACATCATAGCCATGGTGATTGCTAAATGACCCATGTCCTAACCAGTTAAGATATAATAAAGCAACAAATGATAAAAGATATATTTTGTAGCACAGCATTTTGCCACTTGGCTTTATTTTTGTTGCGCTGTGCTGGATAGCCAAGCCCACTGTGAAATCTCACTGATCAAAAATCCTGCTCTACGTAGCTCTGGATTAAACATCACAAATGTACAGATATATGAATATTGCATCGATGTTCTGGCTGAGATTGTATCATGCTACTCAGCATTTTCGGTTTTTTTTATGTATTTGTTTTATAATTTACATCTTGTGGGGAATCCTGACTTGTGAAATGCTGCTTTATTCTCAAACTGTTTTTGCAATATTCAGATTTTGACATGAATTTGTAACTTGGATAGAAACCTGACTAGTTAAAACGTTACTTTATTCGTAAATTGTTTCTGCACTATTAGTTTTTTCTTTTTCACATAAATTTGTAGCTTGGGTGGATACATGAATGGTAAAACGCTGCTTAATACACAAATTGTTTTTGCGATATTCAGTTTTTCTCATATAAATTTGCAACTTGGATGGAAACCGGACGAATGAAACGCTGCTTTATATGCAAATTGTTTTTGCACATTTTCAGATTTTTCACATAAATTTGCAACTTGGATGGAAATCTGACCAGAGAAACACTTCTTAATTCGCAAATTGTTTTTGCATTATTCAGATTTTTTGCATTTTATATGTTATTCAGATTTTCACAAATTTGCAACTTGAATGATAATTTTACTAGTGAAACCCTACTTTATTCGCGAATTGGTTTTGTGATATTCAGTTTTTCTCATCTAAATTTGCAACTTGGATGGAAACCTGACTAATGAAACGCTGCTTTATATGCAAATTGTTTTTGCAAATTTTCAGATTTTTCACATAAATTCACAACTTGGATAGAAACCTGATAAGTGAAACAGTGTTTTATTCACAATTAATTTTTGCATTATTCAGATTTTTTGCATTAATTTGCAACTTGAATGGTAATCTGACTAGTGAAACTTTATTTGAAAATTGTTTTTGCAATTTTCAGTTTTTCTCATATAAATTCGCAACTTGGATAAAAACCTGACTGATGAAATGCTGCTTTATAAGCAAATTGTTTTCGCGAATTTTTCACATAAATTCACAACTTGGATAGAAACCTAAAAAGGGAAACGTCATGGTTACTGGTGTAACCTCCGTTCCCTGATGGAGGGAACGAGACGTTGGTGTCGATGTAGTGACACTAGGGGTCACTCTTGGGAGCCCGAGACACCTCTGGTCTTTGATAAAAGGCCAATGAAAATTGGCGAGTGGTATTTGCATGCCACTCCCCCGAACATACGGGTATAAAAGGAGCTGGTATGCAACCACTCATTCAGGTTTTACGCTGAGGAGCCGATATAAGGTCTGGCCATTTCAGCGGGTAGTTCAGCGTTGTGGCAGGAGGGACCAACGTCTCGTTCCCTCCATCAGGGAACGGAGGTTACACCAGTAACCATGACGTTCCCTATCTGTCACTCACTCGACGTTGGTGTCGATGTAGTGACACTAGGGGTCCCTATACAAAACGCCACAAGGCTGAACTGTGTTACGTGAACTGGCGGTGTGTGGTGGGCAGACTTGCTGTGTGCCTCATAGCCAGCACACCAGGTCGACACGTAACCTCCCCCAACACAGTTATGAGTGTCGAACGGCCCTTTTTGGGGACAAGTCGACTACCCAGAGATAGAGACAGGCTTAACCCAGTCATGGCCTCTTTCCCCTTCTCTTTTTCCACTCCCTAAAAAGAAGGGGGATTATCCGACTGGGCCGCCAGGTCTAGTCGGGGGGTGTCCCTCCCAAGGGGAGGACACCGCGGAGACCACACCTCGCCCCAAGAGAGGGGGGATATTTAAGTGGAAGAATACATCACATGGTCTTTCCAACCATGTGGAGAGCCTTCAAGGTAGATCCTACCCAATGGGGGAGGAGTTACTACAACATGGAGACTGAGGGGCTCTGCCCAAGGAAGACGCAGTTTGCCAGTAGGGAAACGAACTAGCGGAAGATATAGATCGCATGGGGTTAGCCTTACAGGGAACCGCCACATGCGGAGCACCTACCCCAGAACCGGGCTCTTAGTTAGCGCGTGTACTGGGCCGGCAGCGAGTCTCTCCGAAAACTCGACTGCCACAGGGCTCGGAGGAAGTCAACCAGGGAACAACCTTTGTGAACACTACTGGGAATTAACAGCGCACGTCTTCAGCTCAAAAGGAGGTGGAAGGCGCTATGTGCAAGCGATACACCCGGCCGGCTATCCCGGGCTTATCCGCTTGTGTTGCGTGCCACTACCTGGGATGAAACCGGTTCCACCCAGAGGTTGTAGAACCTTGCAAAGGTGTTGGGTGTTGCCCAGCCCGCTGCTCTGCAATGTCTGTTAGAGAGGCACCTCTGGCCAGGGCCCAAGAAGCCGCTACACCACGAGTAGAATGGGCTCGTAGCCCTACCGGGGGCGGCATGTTTTGGGCGAGACATGCCATAGTTATGGCGTCAATGAGCCAGTGGGCGATCCTCTGCTTGGAGACAGTGCTTCCTTACCGCTGTGCACCGAAGCAGACAAAGAGCTGCTCAGAGAGTCTAAAGCTCTGCGTGCGATCCAAATAGATGCGCAAAGCGCGCACCGGACACAGCAACGCCAGGGCTGGGTCTGCCTCCTCCTGGGGCAGCACTTGCAGGTTCACCACCTGGTCTCTAAAAGGAGTGGTGGGAACCTTGGGCACATAGCCCGGTCGGGGGTCTCAGGATCACGTGAGAATAGCCCGGACCGAACTCCAGGCACGTTTCGCTGACAGAGAACGCTTGCAGGTCACCTACCCTCTTGATGGAAGTGAGCGCAGTCAGGAGGGCAGTCTTCAAGGAGAGTGCCTTAAGCCCGGCTGACTGCAAAACTCAAAGGGGGCTCTCTGTAGACCCTGAAAAACTACAGAGGTCCGATGAGGGAACAAGGCGTGGCCTGGAGGGATTCAGCCTCCTGGCGCCTCTTAGGAACCTGATGATCAGATCATGCTTCCCTAAGGACTCACCGTCGACTGCGTCATGGTGTGCTGCTATGGCAGCAACGTACACCTTCAAGGTGGAAGGGGACAGCCTCCCTTCCAACTTCTCTTGCAGGAAGGAAAGCTCTGATCTGACTGCGCACCTCTGGGGGTCTTCCTGATGGGAAGAACACCACTTAGCGAACAGACACCACTTAAAAGGCATACAGGCGCCTCGTAGAGGGTCTTCCGCGTCCCGTCCAGGGGCCAGACATGGAGATTCCAGAGGTCTGGGCGCGGGTGCCAGATGGTGCCCCTTCCCTGAGAAAGAAGGGCCTTTCTCAGGGGAATTTGCCCAGGGGGAGCTGTCACGAGGAGCGTGAGGTCCGAGCACCACGTCTGGGCGGGCCAGTAGGGTGCTTACCAGGACGACCTTCTCCTCGTCCTCCCTGACCTTGCACAGGGTCTGTGCGAGCAGGCTCACTGGGGAAAACGCATATTTGTGAATGCCAGGGGACCAGCTGTGTGCCAGCGCGTCTATGCCGAGGAAGGCCTCGGTGAGGGCGTACCAGAGCGGGCAGTGGGAGGATTCTTGGGAGGCGAACAGGTGCACCTGTGCCTGACTGAATCGACTCCAAATCAGCTGGACCACCTGAAGGTGGAGTCTCCACTCTCCCTTGAGGGTAACCTGTTGTTACGGCGCGTCCGCCGAAGTGTTGAGGTTGCCCGGGATGTGAGTGGCTTGCAGCGACTTGGTGCTGCTAACTCCGTTGGAGGAGACGGCGGGCGAGTTATGACATACAGCGGGAGCGCAGACCGCCTTGGCGGTTGACATATGCTACCGCTGCCGTGCTGTCTGTCCGAACTAGCACGTGCTTGCCCTGGATCAACGGCCGGAACCTCCGCAGGGCGAGCAGAATTGCCAGTAACTCGGGGCAGTTGATGTGCCAACGCAGCTGCGGACCCGTCTAGAGGCCGGCGGCTGCGTGCCCGTTGCCAACAGCGCCCCAGCCCATTTTGGAGGCGTCTGTCGTGACCACGACGCGCCTGGAGACCAGTTCTAGCGGAACACCTGCTCGTGGAAACGAGAGGTCGGTCCAAGGGCTGAAAAGACGTTGACAGACCGACGTAATGGCCACGCGGTGTGTCCCGTGGCGCCATTCCCGTCTCGGGACTTGAGTCTGGAGCCAGTGCTGAAGCGGCCTCATATGCATCAACCCGAGCGGGGTGGCCACCGCCGAGGACGCCATATGCCCCAGGAGCCTCTGAAAATGTTTCAGTGGAACCGCTGTTTTCTGTTTGAACGCCTTCAAACAGGCCAGCACCGACTGGGCGCGCTCGTTCGTAAGGTGCGCCGTCAAGGAGACTGAGTCCAACTCCAAACCGAGAAAAGAGATGCTCTGAACCGGGAGGAGCTTGCTCTTTTCCCAGCTGACCCGAAGCCCTAGTCAGCTGAGGTGTGAGAGCACCAGGTCCCTGTGTGCGCATAACCCGTCTCGAGAGTGAGCTAAGATTAGCCAGTCATCGAGATAGTTGAGAATGCGAATGCCCACCTCCCTTAACGGGGCAAGGGCAGCCTCTGCGATCTTCGTAAAGACGCGAGGAGACGGGGACAGGCCGAAAGGGAGGACTTGTACCGATACGCCTGACCCTCGAACGCAAACCGCAGGAAGGGTCTGTGTCGAGGAAGGATCGAGACGTGAAAGTACGCATCCTTCGGGTCTACCGCCGCGAACCAATCTTGATGCCGGACGCTCGCTAGAATGCGTCTTTGCGTCAGCATCTTGAACGGGAGTCTGTGTAAGGCCCGGTTCAGTACTCGCAGGTCCAAGATTGGCCGCAACCCACCGCCTTTTTTCGGTACAATGAAGTAGGGGCTGTAAAACCCCCTCTTCATCTCGGCTGGAGGGACAGGTTCTATCGCGTCCTTCTGTAGGAGGGTAGCGATCTCCGTGCAAGGTAGCAGTGTTTCCATCTTTCACCAAGGTGAAGTGGACACCGCTGGAAGTGGACCAGCGAAGTGAATCGTGCAGCCGAGTCGGACGGTCCGGACCAGCCCTCGCGACGGACTGGAAAGCACAAGCCATGCACCCGAGTTCCGCGCAAGGGGGACCAAAGGGACAACGTCATCGGATGTACCGGCAGGTGGGGCCTCGCGGCGGGGCGGAGCTTGAGGTGTCACACCACATCGTGGCCGTGCTGAGTCCGAGGACATCGAAGCACTTACCTGGCTCCTTGTGACCACCCCCGGAACAGCCTGGGACGGGGGAGGAAGAGGCCTGTCCTCATGACCCGTGGAGACTGTCACATCGGGGCGGATTTGTGCCACAGCTGGGCGCTCAGGGCGGGAGACCGCCGCTGGAGCGCCAACCTGCCAAATGGAGTGGTGGACGGTGGTCGTGATGCCAGCCGTACACACCGAATATGTGACCCAGGGAACAAGGAAACCACTCTTGCGGAGCTCTTGAGTACTGCAGCCACTTGGGCATGCAGCGCAATTTAAATGCAAAAGGTAACAAAAAGAAGATCGGCTTACCAGCTCCAGAGCAGCGGGTTTCGTTGTCCCTGGGTCGCCCGTCTCAGGGGCGCTTCGAAGACCTCCGTGGGTTCTTTGGTGCCGGCTGTGAGACGGGTGGCGTCGGCTTCCTGCGGTGGGCTCCACGCCGGGGCCGGGCCGGAGGGGCGGGCTGCGGCGGAGCCGGTGCAGTCACCGCAGGGGGACGCCCTCGGCGATGAGTAGATGGGGGGATCTTGAGCCACGCCGGGGCAGGACAAGCCGGCTAGCATCCATCTACTGCTCTACCATCGAGAACTGCTGGGCAAAGTCCTCGACAGTGTCGCCGAATAGGCCCGCCTGGAAAATGGGGGCAGCAAGGAATCGTGTCCTGTTGGCCTCACCCATCTCGACCAGGTTGAGCCAAAGGTGGCACTCCTGGACCACTAGTGTGGCCATCGTCCGCCCGGGAGACCGCGCCGTGACCTCCGTCGCTCGGAGAGGGAGGTCGGTCGCCGAGCGCAGTTCCTGCATCAATCCCGGGGCAGAACTACCCTCGTGCAGTTCCTTTAGCGCCTTGGCGTACTTGCAGGAGAGCCATGGCGTGCAGGGCGGAGGCGGCTTGTCCAGCAGCGCCATAGGCTTTGACCGTCAGAGACAACGTAAACCTACAGGCCTTGGACGGGGGCTTTGGGCACCCACGCCAGGTGGCGGCGCTCTGCGGGCATAGGTGCACTGCGAGCGCCTTTATCCACCGGGGGATTGCCGAATAACCCTTGGCCGCCCCACCATCGAGGGTAGTGAGAGCGGGGAAGCTGAAAAGATCGGGACCGGGCAGTAAAAGGTGCCTCCCGCGATCTTGTCAGCTCTTCATGCACTTCCGGGAAGAAAGGAACGGGGCGGGGCGTGGCTTTGAGCGGCGCCGCGAGCCCAGGAACCAATCACAGAGCCGCGAGGGTTCAGGGAAGAGCGGTGAAATCCACTCTAACCGACGCTCGCGGCTGTCCGGGAAAGCTTGTCGTCATCTCCGCGTCAGCCTGTGACTGAGCGATCGACCCCGAAGGGAGGAGCCCAGCCGAGGCTTCCGACTGGACGAGCCCGCTCTCCGATGCTGCGCTCGAGAGCTCATCACTTTCGCAGGCTCCGAATAAGAGGTCGAACTCGCCGTGAGACGAGCCGGCGGACTCACCCGGAAGCCCGATCGGGGCAGACGAGCGTGCTGGGGAATGGGAGGTCCGCGGGGGGATACCCGGCGGAGGCGGTCCCATTGGGGTCCCCAAATCGCCCCCAGTGCTAGCCGCGCTGGCCTCAAACCCGTGGGTAAAAGGACCGAGGCGGGAGCCTCTGGGGTGGCTCGCTTCCTTACGAAGGCGAGCCGCGACCGCAACGTTGCCATGGACACATTCTCGCAATGAGAATGTGACCATCCACGAACGCTGTCTCCGCGTGAGCAGTGCCCAGACACGAAAGACAGTGATCGTGACCGTTAGAAGGCGAGAGATAACGAGCACAACCAGGAATAACACACAATCGGAAAAGCATCTTTAAAAAGACGCGTCTTTTAAAAAGACGTTCCGTGTGTGCGCTCTTTTAGAGAAATATATACTCTTTTAGAGGGGAAAAATGCTCTTTCAGAAAATATACTCTCTAGTTTTTCTGCCGAAGCGCCCAGGGGCGTTCTCTGCAGTGCACCAGTGCAGAGGGGGGAGAAGCCGCTGAAATGCGCCGTCAGATCCAGCAGGTGAATGAACAGTAGTATTCAGCTCAATGAGCATGACCGTTCGGCTCCGAAGAGAAAATCTGAATGAGTGGTTGCATACCAGCTCCTTTTATACCCGTATGTTCGGGGGAGTGGCATGCAAATACCACTCGTCAATTTTCATTGGCCTTTTATCAAAGTGTCACTCACATCGACACCAACGTCGAGTGAGTGACAGATAGGGAACGGTGTTTTATTTACAAATAGTTTTTGTGATATTCTGATTTTTAACATAAATTTAACTTTGATGGAAATTTGACTAGTGAAACGCTTCTTATTTCGCAAATTGTTTTTGCAATATTTAGTTTTTCTCGTACAAATTCGCAATGTGGATGGAAACCTGACTATTTAAAACACTGCTTTATTCGTAAATTTTTTATGCAATATTATTATTATTATTATTATTCACAAAAATATGCAACTTGGGTGGAAACCTGCTTTATTCACAATTTGTTTTTGCGATTTTCAGATATTTTGCATAGATTCACAACTTTGATAGAACTTGACTAGTAAAATGCTGCTTTATTCACAAACTGTTTTTGCAATATTCAGAAAAATACATTAGAATCTGACTAGTGATAGTTTCAATAAATGGTGTGGTCGGACTGGGGATGAAGCTTTCCATGAACATTTAACTTTGCCTACATAGTACATGAAACTCATTATTTCAAATGAGTAAGGATAATGCTGTTTTCCATGATATGTCACCTTTAAATGTTACATAATGGGGCAATAATAATCTGAGCATATAAAATGAGCAAACGACTCAAATTAGAGCTGTAATTATAGAATCAGTGATTCTTTGCGAGAGTCTGTAATTTTAATATTGAAAAAACTGTTACCTGCTTTAATATACTTCACTTGATAAAAAGAACCATGTACAAAATCAGTCATTTATTATTAACAACCAATTTTACTGCAACATCAATATTTCAAAAAGTAATATAGATGGAGTACCACAGTGTTAAGCATCCAGCCAGCTGTGATTCAGTCCCCATTCAGTCTCTTTTGTTGTTGCAGGTACAGGGCAGTAATTGAAGCATGTTCTCTCCAGCCGGACATTGACATCCTTCCCCAGGGGGATCAGACGGAGATCGGCGAGCGGGTCAGTGTGCCGCCCATCTGACTATTGAGACACATTTCATTATCAGCCATCTGGAATGGTTTTAGTATTGCATATGGTAGTGTTTAACTTAAGATGTGTGATTATGTATTCCACTGTCATGCATACATAATGAGTTTTAAACATCTGCTTTCACATGACAGTGCTCTTTCTTCTTTACTCTCTTAGTTGAGCTCACATATAGGGCTGTTTGGTGTAGTTAAAGCCAACAATCAGTCACCATGCTAACTCTACTGAGGCTCAGTTGTTACTGTATCTCTCCCTCTCATCTGGTATTTTAACATTACAGCCTTGTCAGTTACTTCCTTCCCTTATTTCTTCCTCTTTCCAGGGTATCATTCTTTCTGGAGGCCAGAGGCAACGCATTAGTGTGGCTCGAGCTCTTTACCAAACCACCAATGTGGTGTTTCTGGTGAGTACAGAGCTTGCCACAGCACCGTCAGTGTGTGATGTCTGAACAGGAGCTGTTCACAATCTCTGTCTCTCTATGAGACATACAGTCACAAGCTATGCTGGTGTCATGGTCTTTTACAGCAATTACAGGGAATCAGAGGGGATGCATACCTCAGGGGGTACTTAAACAGGTTACTTGTCAAAATTTTGCTTTTGCTTTTTAACCCTGTTATCCAGAAAAAAATAAAATAAATACTGTACATATATTATAATACAATACAATACATAACAGTACAATACAATACAATACAATATATTGTAATTCAGATTGTGGCAGACAAGTAAAGCATTGGTTAGACAATATAAAAAGTGGCTTTAGAAGTCAAAATACAGTACTATTGCTTGTTTTATTCCCATATCATAGAACAAGCCAACAGTCCACAGAAATCTATTTTCAGTTGAGTTTGTCAATCTGTCCTTTTCTCACAGGATGTTTTATTGCTTTTGGTTTGCGTTATTATTAATTGTTGTTCTATATTATGGAGCGACTAATTTGTTTTCATAAACGCTGCAATTTTAGGATGCTGTGTCAAGTTAAAAGTAGTTGAAACTCGGAAAATCGTGTCTCGAGATCCCTCTCATTCTGTGGCTGTGCTGCATGTGAGGTGCGCCAACTGCCCCCTGCAGATGCAGCTCATCAAAGCAAGTTACATGTACTTCAAACTTGAATTGCTTTTATTTTTTTTATATAATATTTTTTTGTTCATCATTTATCTTAAATACCTCGGTGTAGAGGTCTGCATTCTCATGGAACTCCCGCAGGACCCGGTTCGATTTCTTGTGCCGTGGGATTAAATTTCCAAATTGAAGGCGGTAGCAGACAGTACTTCCATGAGATGTGGATGGGAGCGGGCGGTCAGAGAAGGGCCCAAGAAATCCGATGTGGATCCCTTTTTTATTTTTAGTAATTAACGAATGCAAAAAAAAAAAAAAACTCAAAAAACGATACTTGTTATTTTTATTTTTTTATAACTTTAAATAAATGTAGAGCAGGCAGGTAGTCAACGGCTTTAGAAGAATGGCAGAGCAAAGTGCACACACAGTCATCAAAGAATGTGAAACTCAGACTAGAAAATGGTCAATTTAGTGTTAAGAAACCAACATCAGGCAAGTCAAATTGCCGTCATTTTCACGTCATCTGATAATAGCAATAACAGAACGGAAAAAAACATTCTTTGTGTACACTTGTCTATTTGTATGGCTTTTGCTCTATGTGGAAAACAAATGCGGGATTGCGGGAACTGGAGTGGCCAGGAAGAAAATCACTGCGGGCAGAGAGTGGGTGAACACGGAGTAAAATTCAGCGGGAGCATTTGGGTGCGGGAAAGAAACTTGCAGGAGTGGGATGGAAAAACCAGTCCTGTGCAGACCTCTACCTCGGTATGCATTATTTTTGTGAGAGCGAAAGAGAGGAGTAGGGGGAGTGTGACAGTGCTTTCACTGTGGCTATGGGAAGCTGATTTGGGCAAAATAAATTGAAACATTTAAAGTTGCATTGATCATAAGTTATTTCGGATAATAAAGAAACTGTTGTATTGATCAAGTCGCTGTGATGCGACTCTGTTTGTTGGTTGCGACTTGAGTCTCTATGTGTGTGTTTGTATGTGTGCTAGCGTGTGTATGTTTGTCAGCGTGTGTACTGTAAGTGTGGGTGAGATGAGAGAGCGAGAGAGAGAGCAAGGGTGCTTTTCAACCAAAATTGATATAAATGTAGCATATTATAGACAGTTTTTGTCATTCTTAACTGATTTACTTTAATCAATGTCTTTGTTTTAATTGGTTATTTTGCTGTGGTAGCCTGTATTTTTAAATAATTTAAAGAAAATTGGTGGTGATATGGAACGTTATGCGGTTCATAGCTGTGCGTTAACTGGAAAATAATTGCACACCTAAGAACGTCTGTCAACCAATCAGAATCAAGCATTTAACAGACCCGTGGTATAAAGCAAAATAATGTGTGAAATGTGTGTATTTTATATACATTTGGATGACTCTTGCGGTAGATTATAAATTCTACTAGGTGAGTCTGTTTGTACCTAAAATACGGGGGTGGGGGTGTTAGTGGATTGGTCGGTTGGTAGGTTGTTGTTGTTTTGTTTTTTTCATGTGAACTCTGATACAGTTCGCTGCTGCTGATATGAATGCAATCTTCCTAAATCGGCGAAGTGAACCACAGTTGATGGTATATAATTTGTGCCTGTGCATGCTCTCATTCGCAGTAGTTATGGTATAATAATGCATTTCTCATACTGCTTATCTGTTAAATCACCTTCAAAGAACAGCTTACATTCTTCACATCTTTGCACATTCAATGCATCCGCAGCAGACAAACGCAAGTGCCGTTCTGTGCATGGAAAGTTTTGGTGGTAAATCCAAAAAGACAAACTTTAATAATTCACCTAAACACAGTGAAGTTGATGCCTTCTTGAGTTGTTACCTAGTTATAGTGGTAAACAGCTGCTGTTTTTACTCATTTTGATGAAGCAGTCAGACCGCATTTCGGACTCAAATAATATGATGTGAACAGGAGACCAGCAGGGGGAGGGGGAGGGGAGGAAACGAACCGGGGTTCGGACCAAGATGTGAAAACACCCTTAGACTATGATCTATCCTGTGCCAGATGGGTTTTGCTACAGTACTACAGTATGCACTGATTCAGAGAAAACATAGTGAGACTATTTTATTTATCCACATTTGGCTGGACAACCCAAAAACTCTCCTCCTCTCCTACTGTACATATTGATGACTTTTATTTAGGTGTACTGTAGCATCTCTAATATCAAATTATTTTGTGAACAGTTAGCCTGTTTCAGCTTGTTTATTTACTTTTATTGTAGGATGATCCTTTCTCAGCACTGGATATTCACCTGAGTGATCATCTGATGCAGGAGGGCATTCTCAAACTGCTGAGAGAAGAGAAGAGAACGGTGGTGCTCGTGACACACAAACTGCAGTATCTGCCCCATGCAGACTGGGTAACAGAAAATTCTTAATAATTCTCTGAAAATCATTTGAATACCTGCATGAATTAATGTTTTTCTTTTCAGTATAAATTTGAACAATACCTTAAAATAATAATAGTAATAATTATAAAACACTATTTACACATACAATACAGTAAACACATCGTGCTTTTATCAGATCTTTAAAAATATCTAATGGAATTTTGCTTATAATGTAAATTAATCTTGATTAAAGCATTTTTTTATGGGAAAAGACAAAAATACTGATAAGGAAAATAGTTTTTTGCATTGCTGAAGTGGTAGTGGTAGTTCCCTATCTGTCACTCACTCGACGTTGGTGTCGATGTAGTGACACTAGGGGTCACTCTTGGGAGCCCGAGACACCTCTGGTCTTTGATAAAAGGCCAATGAAAATTGGTGAGTGGTATTTGCATGCCACTCCCCCGAACATACGGGTATAAAAGGAGCTGGTATGCAACCACTCATTCAGATTTTCTCTTTGGAGCCGAACGGTCATGCTCAGTGAGCTGAATACTACTGTTCATTCACCTCTGCTGGATCTGACGGCGCATTTCAGCGGCTTCTCCCTCCTCTGCACTGGTGCACTGCAGAGAACGCCCCTGGGCGCTTCGGCAGAAAAACTAGAGAGTATATTTTCTGAAAGAGCATTTTTCCCCTCTAAAAGAGTATATATTTCTCTAAAAGAGCGCACACATGGAACATCTTTTTAAAGACGTGTCTTTTTAAAGATGCTTTTCCGATTGTGTGTTATTCCTGGTTGTGCTCGTTATCTCTCGCCTTCTAACGGTCACGATCACTGTCTTTCGTGTCTGGGCACTGCTCACGTGGAGACAGCGTTCGTGGATGGTCATGTTCTCATTGCGAGAATATGTCCATGGCAACGTTGAGGTCGCGGCTTGCCTTCGTAAGAAAGCGAGCCACCCCAGAGGCTCCCGCCTCGGTCCTTTCACCCATGGGTTTGAGGCCAGCGCGGCTAGCACTGGGGCGATTTGGGGACCCCAATGGGACCGCCTCCGCCGGGTATCCCCCCGCGGACCTCCCATTCCCCAGCACGCTCGTCTGCCCCGATTGGGCTTCCGGGTGAGTCCGCCGACTCGTCTCATGGCGAGTTCGACCTCTTATTCGGAGCCCGCGAAAGTGATGAGCTCTCGAGCGCAGCATCGGAGAGCGGGCTCGTCCAGTCGGAAGCCTCAGCTGGGCTCCTCCCTTCGGGGTCGATCGCCCAGTCACAGGCTGATGCGGAGATGACGACATGCTTTCCCGAGCAGCTGCGAGCGTCGGTTAGAGTGGATTCACCGGTCTTCCCTGAACCCTCGCGGCTCGGTGATTGGTTCCTGGGCTCGCGGCGCCGCTCAAAGCCATGCCCCGCCCCTGTTCATTTCTTCCCGGAAGTGCATGAAGAGCTGACAAGGTTCGACACTCATAACTGTGTTGGGGGAGGTTACGTGTCGATCTGGTTCAGCCTTGTGGCGTTTTGTATAGGGACACCTAGTGTCACTACATCGACACCAACGTCGCGTCAAAATGTACCTCCCTAACCTAAAACTTTAACCTAAACCTAACCAATAGTGTTCTAAAAGCAAATGAGAGGTCAGCAAAACTGACATCATTACCCTAAACCAACACCTAAACCTAACCCATAGCAGAGCCCTTCCAAAAGGGAGCCTACAAGCTTAGCCTAAAATAGCATAATGCAGCGCTCCCATAGACATTCTATAGGCGGTACACTGGCGAGGAGACAAGAGGCTGTTGGTTTGAATGGACGTTGTTGGGCCTCATGTATTCAGATAGAAGACAAAGGCAGGCCTAACACAGTCATAAAATCTAACTCAGGCCCCCACATACCAGGTCATAAATTATACTGATAAAAATCGCACCAAAATCAAACAAAGGGAGTCCAAAACAGACTACAAATCCCATGAAGTCTTGCTCACTAAAGGATCGAACTCTCAACTCCTATTGGATGAGGCACACAACAGAATGCACCTCAACCATGACATCATCAGGAGTAGAAATACCTCTGAAATGCTTCCGGGATTTGCTTCCAGCAACTTTACACTCCGTGTGTAGATGCAGCTCATCGCTGCTCTCAGGTGCAGCCTCGTGGCACAAGGAAGTAACGTCCGACTTGAAACTGTGGCCATACAATCTCCATCTCGCTGGATGAGTTGAGATTACTCTGTGTTCCACCGAACACTCTAACGGATCAGAAGGAGACCGCCGAGCAATCCGCATCTTCATCCGTTTGCCTGCAGAAGTGAAGAGATAAAAGATTTCTCTTCCATCTTCAAACAAGTTGACGTCGCTAATTTCTCCGCCAGCCCGCCAAGAATTAGCAGCCGTACTGCCCGCCGACAGAGTGAGGAAACGGCCTCCCGTCATCACCCAAGCCTCGAGGAACCGAGTCTGAGTTAAAGGACGGATGAACACACATTCTGCATCCTCATGCAATTCAGGTTTACGTCTGGGCAGAGATAGAATATTATAGTGTGTTATTCTTGTGTACCAAGGTTATTGCTAGTACAGTTTACGGACCGCCATGTCAGCTCATTATTAATACTCAGGGTTTTAATTATCACGAATTTGATTTGCTGTATTTTAGTCCAACCACATTGGGCTGTTGTGCATTTCCGCCATCGCGGGTGAGACCGGCAAACTGAGTTTATCTATTAAAGAATCAAAGAACGCGGGACGGTTTACGAGCCGTCCACCGCGTCTCTGAGTGATAAACTAACAGCTGCTTTCTCTCCCACGATCGCGAAATCGGCTTTGGGGCCATCAATTAATTTTCTCTCTCTCTCTCTCTCTCTCTCTCTCTCTCTCTCTCTCTCTCTCTCTCTCTCTCTTGTACTAACACACATTTTTGGCTAGTAGATAGCTTCGTGATAAAGCTCAGCTTTGTCCCTAAGCTACCATTGACTGGTTTCTCTCCGCCCACATTCGCGGTCATATTCCCTGGCCGGAAGTCTCGCGTGACATACTCTCCACGAGAGTCACGTCCGCCATTTTGTGCGCGTCTCTCTTTACACACACACACACACACACACACACACACACACATACACACACACACACACACACCCTCATGTGTTATAGGATTATTTTGATTTCCATATCTAAACATATCACTGTTTAGTTTGTAGTTGGAAGTTGGAAGTTTATTGACTGCATTGTATTAATTATTAATTGATATTACTGCATAAATAAACTTTGTTATATTACAAAGAGAAGTGTTTTGGTTTGTTTTGCATACACCTGTGTCATGCTGACGGGATGTCAGTGCTCGGATTCAAGCCTTCATTCATTGTTTTTTTCCTGAAAATCGATATTCTTCGGATGTCGATTTTCCTAAGAGGACAATCTAATATTGAGACTGTTATACTATCTGGTTATTAGTCCCTGATTCCAGGGTGGTGCCCCGTCAATGTTAATCCTTATTAATATTCTATTGATTTCTGATAATTGATAATTATCTTTGATGACTGTTGAATTTGAATGATCAATAAGCTAGTGTTAATTTTAATTAATGTTTCATCGATGTTAACAATTAACGATTATCTTTGATAATTGTTGATTTAAAGGATTAGAAAAAGCTAACATTGATTCTCATCAATGTTCTACTGATTTTAATAATTAATAATTGTTTTTGATCATTATTAATTATTGCTAATAACCAAACCTGCTCCTAAACGTAGCGCACTACATTTACTGGAGCCCCATATGAGGTTTTAATGAGTTAGATTCAATTAATTAATTTAAATATTAATTAATAACTAAATAAATAATTATTAATTATTTCTGATAGTAACACTGATCTAAACAACCAGTAAAGCCCTACAATGTCTATGGAGGAGATGCCTCAATGTGCTGAATAATTGCTTTTTTTTTTTTTTGAGGAAACTGCTCATCGCTTAATGAATTAACCGCATGTCCACTAATCTTCAACATGTTTTACTCTAAAAATGCTTTTGGAATTAACTATGTGTGGAGTTTACTACGATAAATTGATATTTCATAAGAGAAGACACGAACAATTTTGCGTCAGGTAGATGTCACATCACGGCTCTCCCCAATTCATTTGTTTGGTATCCACAAATGGTGACTTACTGACGTAACATACAAGCTGACCACTATGCTCTCTCCTATTGTAGAGCCGCAGAGGTTTTTATCTCCATATATATAAAAGAATCTCTGGTAAAATGACTATAAATGCACACCTGTGACCAGCGTTAAAAATTATAGTTTTTTGTTTTAAATGATGCGTTATAATAAAAGTGTTTCGATATCGTAACATAGTGTGTGAGCGAAAAATACGTGTTTTATAAAGTCATAATCAGCCGGTGTAGTTGTGATTTGTGTCAAAATGAATAAAAACCTCAGTTGTTGTAATGCCTCTAGTGTTAAAAAGGACTTGGAATTCGCTTCCTCCTGACGTTGTTCAATAACTGTTTACTATGGCAGAATCGTTACTTTGCCGTAGTTGATAGTACGTGACAGATTAGGTAGAAACATTTGATGCTTTGGAAGAGATGCTGTGAAGTGAGCACAGTAAGTAGCTTAAACATCCTCCTCAAAAATATGTTAAATGTATTACCTACAATTGGTTAGAATAGACTTTGAATAAAAAAAAAAAAATAAAAAATAAAAATATATATATATATATATACACTATATTGCCAAAAGTATTTGCTCACCCATACAGATAATTGAATTCAGGTGTTCCAATCACTTCCATGGCCACAGGTGTATAAAATGAAGCACCTAGGCATGCAGACTGCTTCTACAAACATTTGTGAAAGAATGGGCCGCTCTCAGGAGCTCAGTGAATTCCAGCGTGGTACTGTGATAGGATGCCACCTGTGCAACAAGTCCAGTCGTGAAATTTCTTCGCTACTAAATATTCCACAGTCAACTGTCAGTGGTATTATAACAAAGTGGAAGCGATTGGGAATGACAGCAACTCAGCCACGAAGTGGTAGGCCACGTAAAATGACAGAGCAGGGTCAGCGGATGCTGAGGCGCATAGTGCGCAGAGGTCGCCAACTTTCTGCAGAGTCAATCGCTACAGACCTCCAAAGTTCATGTGGCCTTCAGATTAGCTCAAGAACAATGAGTAGAGAGCTTCATGGAATGGGTTTCCATG
The DNA here is from genome assembly GCF_019703515.2 of Myxocyprinus asiaticus. Classification (NCBI taxonomy): domain Eukaryota; kingdom Metazoa; phylum Chordata; class Actinopteri; order Cypriniformes; family Catostomidae; genus Myxocyprinus; species Myxocyprinus asiaticus. The sequence continues at coordinate 7,888,518 of NC_059391.1, forward strand.
GCCGAGCAGCTGCATCCAAACCATACATCAACAAGTGCAATGCAAAGCGTCGGATGCAGTGGTGTAAAGCACGCCGCCACTGGACTCTAGAGCAGTGGAGACGTGTTCTCTGGAGTGACGAATCACGCTTCTCTATCTGGCAATCTGATGGACGAGTCTGGGTTTGGCGGTTGCCAGAAGAATGGTACTTGTCTGACTGCATTGTGCCAACTGTGAAGTTTGGTGGAGGGGGGATTATGGTGTGGGGTTGTTTTTCAGGAGCTGGGCTTGGCCCCTTAGTTCCAGTGAAAGGAACTCTGAATGCTTCAGCATACCAAGAGATTTTGGACAATTCCATGCTCCCAGCTTTGTGGGAACAGTTTGGGGATGGCCTCTTCCTGTTCCAACATGACTGCGCACCAGTGCACAAAGCAAGGTCCATAAAGACATGGATGAGCGAGTTTGGTGTGGAAGAACTTGACTGGCCTGCACAGAGTCCTGACCTCAACCTGATAGAGCACGTTTGGGATGAATTAGAGCGAAGACTGCGAGCCAGGCCTTCTCGTCCAACATCAGTGTCTGACCTCACAAATGCACTTCTGGAAGAATGGTCAAAAATTCCCATAAACACACTCCTGAACCTTGTGGAAAGCCTTCCCAGAAGAGTTGAAGCTGTTATAGCTGCAAAGGGTGGGCCGACGTCATATTAAACCCTATGGATTAAGAATGGGATGTCACTTAAGTTCATATGCGTCTAAAGGCAGATGAGCGAATACTTTTGGCAATATAGTGTATATATATATATATATATATATATATATATATATATATATATATATATATATATATATATATTATTAATAATAATATACAGGTTTTAGACTTGACAATAGTAAAAACTCTTCTTCTGACAGTATGTTATCATTTAACATTAAAATCAACAATTCATTCACTGTTTTTAAATTTTTGTACTTGTATGGTTGAATGCTCCAGTTCCACCATCCTGTAGGATAGTAGCTTAATGATTTTTGCATTTCTTGGCTACAACAGTTGATCAGTTTACTTCTGATCGCCGTAGCCATCCCGTCTGCAGCTGTTGCTTAAAGTCCCTAATTTCAGCAGGAAACTGCGGTGAAACGTAGAATGCGGCACGAAAAACTCAGTTTGCAAAAATGTAGTTATTATAACATTCATTCTATGAGACTAGGTTGAAAATGATGCATTACTGCTTATTTTTCCATTTCACTTTTATACACTACATGAACATTTGAACTTGTGACACATTTGAATTCTCAAGCCAATTTGTTGCCACCTCTTCGAAATAAAGCATTCTCTTTCAAGCTCGCCTGACTTGGGTAATGAATTGTCTTGTTGCAGTCTTTCTTCTTCTACCACCTGATAAATCACCTGTGGTCAGGAAATAAATTTTCTTAACTCTATTAAGAAATCTCTGTTACTCACATTCACCTTGATTTGTCAGGGCGTAAAGCTTGCCATTAAATATTGGCTTGCTTTCTCTCGAGGCATTAAAAATATTCCCCTTCTTGCTTGTCTGTCTGAATTTAAGAAGATTGAAGTAATGATAATAATAATAAATAATAATAATAATAATAATAAGTTTAATTTATATAGCACCTTTCCAGAGCTCAAGGACACTTTACAATAGTAACACAATAATACACAAACAAAGAACAGTCACAAAAACACAGTTCAGATAGTACAGTCATTGAAAGTGAATACATAACACATTAAGATAAATAACACTGAAAAAACTAAAAGTTTTAAGTTGAGATTTAAACTCAGAGATAGAAGAGATGCTGCAGAGAGTCAGGGGGAGTGAATTCCATATATTGGGTGCTACTACGCTGAATGACCTGCCACCCATAGTAGAGAGGCGAGATCTAGGGACAGAAATAGAATAATAGAATATTTGTCTTGTTTGTAGATCATTGCGATGAAGGATGGCAGCATACAGACACAAGGAACGTTGAAGGACATCCAGAACTCTCAACCTGAGCTCTTCAAACAATGGAAGACCTTGATGCACAGACAAGACCGGGAGTTTGAGAAGGTAGTCTGCTGAACATGTCGTGAGATACTAAAGAAGACGATTTATTTAAAGGGGACGTTTTTTTTTTTTTTTTTTTGGTCAGTAATGGATTCAAATGATCATGGAACATTAGCCGTTTTCCCACCATCGGGCCAAATGGTTCTGAGCATGGTACGGAACGGTTGCAGTAGCATTTCCACTGGAGCATGGTTTGGCACGACACGATTATAAACCGTTCTCGGCATGGAATTCTCGGCACGGTTAGCTAACCGTACTCAGCCATGCTCAACCATGCTAGTAGAATGGCTTTAGTACGTGGCGACTCGTTTAGTGTATCTTCGTGATTTTATTATGGTGGTTTAACTGGTATTGTAGCCTATGTTTATTTTTCTACACGCCTTTTTCGTCAGGGAAGTAGATTACTAGCTCATTTTAACTTAAAATACATCAATATATTTTCATATACTATTTTCATATAATACTTGTATAATACTTTATCAATAAATATTCTTTTAAGCTAGTCTGGAAACTTTTACCTTTCTGCATGTTCATGTCCAGTGGTAAACTCAAGCCCTCAGCATATGATGGAAAAACTCTCACCCTTTTCTCTTTACTTTCCTTTTTGCGAATTGATGTGTCTTTGCTGTTGGTTAGCAGAGTAAAACCAGGCAAAAAAGCAGTCCTAAAAACTGGAATATGCGATCATCCTCCATAGAACGCTGCACTAGCGCCAGTGTTTACCTCTCACGTCTGTTAAGTACATTCTACTGATTTCACGGCACCACAGTGGAAAAAGAAAGCGTAACTGTGCCAACTGGCCCTGATCGTCACGGAACGGTATGGTTTTGCGACGAGAATTGTTCGGCCCGATGGTGTAAAAGCGGCTAATGGCAGTATCGGAAACTAATCTCAGGCAGGAAGTGAGTTGTAGGCATAAAAGCAGATTTGGTGAGATAAAAAGACTGAATACTATTTTGAGAATTTCACTGGAGCTTTTGGTTTTTTTATGGTAATCAAAACAACCAGACACAGTGGATGACAATGCCATACTCAGATAACTCACATAAAATTGGACTGAAATAAATAACAGTGGCAGAACTCCAAGAGAAAGTCTCTAAAATGAAACCTAGTGGCTAACAGATCTTCCGATCCGGTCTCTACACTGGCTCAAAGGCACTGTCCTACAAGCATCTGGCAGCCTGACATCCTACGCTCTCAGATGAATGCTTAATTTTAGGCTCAGATCTTTCAACACGTGCAGAAAGCTGTAAGAGAAGTTCTTGCAATGACCTGAGATAACCTGTTTATATTGTTTAGTGTGACTTTCAATGCTAGATTCCGCTATGAGAGCAATACCCGCTCTGTGTTTCCAAACACCTTGAACACACTAATCAAGAAGGTCAGTTCAATTACTGATCTCAATGTAGTCAGTGAACTCTGCTGAATTCACCAAAGGCAGTGGGAGAGACATGGAAAAATGGGATTCCACAATAAACAATTGCATGGATGCTACAAGACAGTTCTGTAAAAAAAAAAAAAAAATAAAAAATCATTATCTCTTTTATAATGACCAGGGTTCCTGAATACTCAGGAAATAAATTGAGAATTATCTACATAAATGTTCACTTTTGAAGTTTGATGCTATTGTGGTAGATAAATCCCAATCAACTAAGATGTATCAAATATTATGATTACTCTTAAACAGAATTTAGGTCAATAACATGACGCTCAGAACAATGACTTACATGTTATACACTACTCTGATGAACGTTGTCATTTTTTGTGTTCAAAGTTATTTTCCGCACACACAAAATTAAATGGTGTAACTGTCCGGCAATAATAAAATAAAAATAAATTGTATTTATTTACTTCAAATTAGTTTATAAAAAAAATGCTGAAATTCTTGAAAAAGAAATGTTGTCGTGCATAGTTTTGAATAATCTTTTATTGTTATTTCTTTATAAAAATAAGCAGTGAAGTGATTTTGTTCATATTAAAACTTTTATATATATATGATTATTATTATTATTATTATTATTATTATTATTATTATTATTATTATTATTTTATATATATTATTAATATTTGAAAAACTTTTGTCCACAAAATCAGTCATGTGGTGTAACCAACATGCAGGTAGCCAATTTGTTGTCCTGTGACCATTAAGAGAAGCACAATTTGTTTATGTCAAATGGAGCAACCCTAGGAATGACTCTTGAACCCTTCATATGTCTTATATATATATATATATATATATATATATATATGTATGTATTTTTTTTATTGATTTTTGAAAATAATGATTAAGTTGTGTACACTCATGTGGTGCAACAAAAGTATTACAATACCTTTTATTTTTCATTGATTTTAAATAAAATTAGTGGTGGTGTAATTAAATTAAATGGTGTAAAAACATTTTGTAGAAATTGCAATAAATGTTTGTTTTTTTAACTATAAAATCAACATGAACGTTAGGATTACATTTATACAAAGTTCTCTATTATATTGCGTTCCAGGAGACGGTAGATGATAATATGACAGTCCTGGAAAGAAAAAACTTGAGGCGAGCCATGTATTCCAGAGAGGCCCTGAAAACTGAGGAGGAAGAGGAGGGTAAGAGTATAGAAATACAAAAACACAAAAAAGTTTTTTATCAAAGTTTAAATTTCTCATTTGCCCAAGTTCTGTTATTTTAAATGCTTATGCTTTTATTGCAGGCGGCTTGCAGGAAAACATTTCTCTGTAGCAGAGAATTGTTTTCCTGCAAGCCACCTGTATTAAAAGGACAGTGGGTTGTTGCATTGTTCACTGTGCAGACCCCTGGTATGAATCCTCATAAATCCTCACTGAAGATCTGGATGACTTGGGGGTTGTAGCTCCTCCTTAACCTTTGCATTAAGGTTTGTTTGAAGACTGTGGTAGCATTTTCCAGACTGCGGCAATGAGAAGAGGCAATTGTTTCAGTGGCTTTCAAGCTGAGCAGTCCACCACAGTGATATGTTCTTCTGATTGTAGCATGCTCTGCAAGTGCTTGTGGCATTGTTTGGTGCCATACCAGAGTGTTTCCAATAGGACACCTGTAAAAAAAATGTCAGTATCTGGGAAAGGTCATCATTGCTGTGCCTTCCAGACCAAGATGTTGGTGTGAGGGGGCCATGCCAAGATGTTTGGCTGCCCAGTGCCTACCCTTACCACCTTTTTAGGAAGCCCAGGACCCACTGACAAATGGGGATGTTTAGAGCCAGAGTGTTGATTGCAGAGCTGAATTCAAGATTCTTGCATAGTTCCTCTCCTGAGTGGAACAGGGCAACATATACGAATCATCTGTGATCTCTAGTTGCGACAAGTAAATTGCATTTGGTATAGCAAGTGGGGGGTTCAGGATTGGTGAAGTTCTTGACTAATCTAAGCCCTTGGCAACTTCTTTATACTTAATATTAGTGCTGTCAATTTGATGTGATTGTTAAGTATTAAAAATAGAGAAAACAGAGCCGTCAGCACTAGACACCTTATTGCCTTCAAAATCAGCCTAACTGAGTGCAACTGAATGAAACAGAATGCAGTGGTCCCAGTTTTCAAACTTGAAGAGGTGTCTTAAAAACACAATGTTCATGGTGTGAGATGCCAATAGTATCCATTTGCACAGTCGAAATGCTGAAATAAAGCAAGACCACAACAATAGCCAGTGATGTCCTCCGAATGCATGTGTGCATAGACAAGTAATTGAAAAATATTGCACAGTGAATACAAGAACGGGTCCTTGAATGGCCCCTTAATCTAGCACAAAAAGATTATCAACTCCATTGAAAATTGCATTTCTGTGGACTGTAGGCTAGTGATAGTCTTATGTTCAATGATAGTGAAATAAAACAAACCATATACTGACTTCTAAAGCCACTTTTTACAATGTCTAGTCAGTGCTTTCATTTTCGATAATGTAAAGTCTTTGAATCATCTTCATTTGGAAGATTTCCACAGCAAGTATTGATATACAGTATGGGAGTAATTCAATTAATTAATCAGTAGATAATGTAATAAATTAATTGAAATTTTTAAATGATTGACAGCCCTACTTAAAACATGATATTACACTGCAATGACACTTTAGTCTTTGCTTGTAAAATTAAACTTCAAATCCCAAATCGATTTGCTTGTACGGTATGTAAATGTAGGATTGCCAACTGTCCTGTATTGGCTGGGGCATCCCGTATGTCGATCAAAATTAAGATGTCCCATATGGGACGCCTGTTGTTCCATATTGAGGCGGTGAACCTCTTGGATAAATCAGAGCTTTAAATAATTGCCTTCTCCAAGTTTTACATACCTGCATATGACTGTCACGATTCGCCCCCTGGTGGCACATACAATATACAGGTGCATCTCAATAAATTAGAATGTCATGGAAAAGTTCATTTATTTCAGTAATTCAACTCAAATTGTGAAACTCGTGTATTAAATAAATTCAATGCACACAGACTGAAGTAGTTTAAGTCTTTGGTTCTTTTAATTGTGATGATTTTGGCTCACATTTAACAAAAACCCACCAATTCACTATCTCAAAAAATTAGAATACATCATAAGACCAATAAAAAAAAATGTCTGATGTGCTGTGCTAATAAATGTTACTGCTACTGCAGTAAACTTGAGACAGGTGATTCACACATATCACCACTGCTCTGGTCTATGATAAAACAAGGATATTCCTGGCATGACAAGAGTGATACATTCGAAGCTTTTTCATGTTTATTCTTTCTTTCCTCTCCTCTCCTCTCCGTGGAATCCATCTACACTTGTGCGTGACGGCATGTTTTAAATTTAGATGCAGCAAGTGGAGTGGACTGAAATTCAGTCTGCACATCAGTCTGTTAGTGTTTCAAACATCTTGTTGAAAATACTCTTAAATTAGGACTTTTTTGTGAATTCTGTCCTTCAAGATTTAATATTATGATTTATTTTGTAATAGCTGATTGGTAAACAAAGGAACACAATAAAGTCACATTGGCATGCATTAAGGCAGGCGTCAACTGTATAATTAATGTTTTTATAACTACGGCAACTATATAATTCATTTAATAAAAAATTGACTTTGTTCTCAGGACAAGAATACTTTTCAGAAATGTCAGATTGGGACACGTTTCCACATATTGTAATTATATACAATTCAGATTGCCTAAACAATGGCTTGGTAATTTTTATATTACCTTTTCCATTTTTTTCTGTTTCATGAATTGTTTTAGAATTGGGTGTTTCTTTAACTTTGGGAACTTTTAGCATTCTAGTCTTATTAAAAAAAAAATAATTCACAGTCTCGCTCATTTTGTTTTATTTATTTATTTATTTATTTTTGTCTACTAACATTGTCCAACAGTGTGTGTGTATATGTATATATATATATATATATATATATATATATATATATATATATATATATATATATATAAAACTGTCATTTTTTTCTGAAAGCATGACATTCCCAACATTGGCCAAATTACTCAATCATTTTTACACAATTGTTTAAATGGTTTGAAATGGTTTATGTATATTCCACTCTCTGTTAAGATTATCATAGTTTTAAACATGTAATAATGTGTATTTTCATAGTTTAATATTGAAAGTCTGGATCTAGAACAATGTTAAAACTCTTAAATCTACACATAAAAAACATTTTGAAAGTACCAAAAATAAATTATGCCTAGTAAAAGTTTAGTCAGTTTAATTGAGACCTTCATATAACAAAAGGGAAAAAAGTTTATGTGTGTTTGTTTTTATAAATATCAGCCTCTGGAAAAAATCTGGATATATTATTATAAATCATAAATATATAGTTAAACATTCAAATGCATGTCTTTTACTGTCATATTACCATACCAGTGTATAGCAGTAAACCTATTTGTTGTCTGTCCTTCTGCCTTTTTCCTCCTTTCATCTTTAGAGGAGACAGTGGAGAGTGATGATGAAGATAATCTATCTCGAGTGATGAGGCACAGAGCCACCATACCCTGGAGATCCTGTGGGACATACCTGAGCTCTGCTGGCCTCCTGCTGCTCCTCCTGCTCCTGCTGTCCCAGCTCCTCAAACATTCCCTCATGGTGGCCATTGACTACTGGCTCGCACACTGGACATCCAAAGTAATCAAGGCCAAGATTGAGGCAGCTGCGCACAACTGCTCCCTAGTGCAGGTAAGGGAAGACAATAATACAATAATAATACTGTAAATGTAAATATGAGTTGTGCTTGCCTGTGTAAAATTCACCACCACAATGTTGCTGTGGTTGCTAAGGGGTTCTGGCTTACTGGCCGGAGTAAATATTTTATCCCCAATTCTTTAATATATTCTAGTCTCTAGATATGGCTCAGATCCTTCCTTCAATGCAAGTCTATGGGGGGTTTTAGTCCATTTTATCATCTGCCAAGCAAATATTGTAAGTCTGGTCACCTATAAAATTAACAAGACACCTCTCTTCTCCAACTCGTATGTATGAGCATTAGTAATAGTGATGCTTGTCTACTAATAAATAGCATTTACAAAAAAAGTTTTCAAAATTCTTTCAAATGTTTACATATTTAAGTCTGAAAGGTATAATTGTCAGAAGGATGAGACCAAAAGTAACAGAATTTATTGAATATAAAACACAGTAGAGTTGAAGCGTGAGGGGAACCCGGCACCGACTGCAGCGTGGAGATTGAGTGTGTTCGTAGGCTTGTGTGCGTTGTGGTAGTGTGGAGCGCAGATCTGCGAGGAATCCTCTGGAGGATAGTGTGTTCGTAAGTTTGTGTGCGTCATGGTAGTGTGAAGAGCAGATCCAGTGTAGAGAGGTAACCGATGAGGCTTACTCAGGTGAAGCGAGCGATGGTGAGCGATGAGACCAACAGGATGGTAACCACAATCCAGGTACTACGGCGAAGACTGGCAACCAATATAGAAACATGCAAAAGGACCGACTAGGGCAAAGAGAAAGTGGTGAGAAACTAATCACACAACAACAATCTAGCAATGAACACGAAACAGAGTGGGGTAAATATAGGCAGAAAACAAATCACAATCAGGTGCCGCTCATCCGCTAAAAGTTAGCATGATCAGCGTTCCCATGGAAACGGTCAGGATTCCCATGGAAATGCTGATTCCGCGAGCCAGCGGCACCTGAAACACCTGAAGAGAACATAAATATAAATGGAACAAACCGGCAGACTCACCGAGACCATGACAATATTAAGGTATAAACCTATATATAACCTATATATGAATTATTCAGCATGAGGATGTATCATATTTGACATCAACCTTGAATAATTTTAATATGTGTTTTTTGGCTGCATATGCTGATTATTAATCCTTTTTTTATTTTTATCCTCCATGACAAAAGAATTGGGTATTGACATTACTGTTTTACATTTCCATAAGTCACATACATGCTGAGAATGGCATAATGTTACTGTTGTCAGTACAGGACAAGTGAAGGTGTTAAAAGCCAGACACAAACACTTGACTTTATTTATAGACACCCCTGTCACTGCAAAAAGCCATAACAGAGCATGTTGTGGTTGACTTAGCCTTGAACTACTGTAACGTGTGCTGTGCCAGGTTAGATAACACTGTGAGACTACACTCTAGTTGTTCAGGGTCTAAAGAATGGGGAAATATTCACTTTAAAGTTTATCTTATCTACCCTTGACTTAAATAGATGGTCAAAAAGACCTATCATGCCTCTTAGAAAAAGCCAGACCTCTGTCACACACACACTTCACATAGGCCCATCTCAAAGGGGTTTCTCAAATATTCCAGCACTCATTTCCCATAGGAGTCTATATGCACAGCTGTTCAGTGTGATAAGTCAAACGTAGGTTGAGTTGTGCTAGCCTGTGAAAAAAACAGTTCGGTAGCAAGTTTCTGTGTGGTTGCGAAGGTGTTCTGGGTGGTTGCTAGCTGGTTGCTTAATGGCCCATGTCAGAAGCCTCCTTCAATATAAGTCTATGGTTTGTATTTTGCCTTTTTTTTTTTTGTTTGTTTTTTGCCATCATCTGCCAGGCGAGTCCAGTTGCTTAGAAATGCAATAGCACACCTCTTGTCAACAAGCCATATTAGCGAGAGTAATAATAGTAATGCATGCCCTAGTGAACACCATCACTTTATACAGTATGCCTCATGAACACAAGAGACACATTACATTTACATTTATGCATTTGGCAGACACTTTTATCCAAAGCAACTTACAGTGCCCTGATTACAGGGACAATCCCCCTGGAGCAACCTGGAGTTAAGTGGCTTGCTCAAAGACACAATGGTGGTGGCTGTGGGGATTGAACCAACAACCTTCCACTTATCAGTTCAGTGCTTTAGTCCACTACACCACCACCACTCCATATGACACTACAGGACATTTTTTTCATTCATTTCACTCAATAATTAATTCACCATCACTACTCGTGAAATTACTGAACGCATTTTAAAGCATTTTGTGCCGCCACATGGAATATCAAGTAGATTTAAGCACTGATTTTGATTCCCCACGAATTTTGGAGACTGGCCGTCATTATTGATATTCTCTGCTGGAGTGCTGCAGTAATGAATAGGCTTTTAATCTCTGTGGATTTATTTTCTTAGAAGTGAAAGCACTATGTCAGTCAAATAGAAAAATATCCAGTCTTGGTGTGTAATTTAAAATGAATATTTGCCTTCTTGCAGCGTTAGAGCAGATATTAGGCATTATTTATGGTCTTTCTGGATTTCATTTTACAAGTTAATGAAGTAAAAGTTATATTCTTGGTTTTAATTTACTTAAAGCTGATGTGTGTCAATTTTGCATGTTAAAATTCTAAAAACAATAAGTAAGCCATTTGTTGGTTAGTTTCACCTTAAAATGTTACATTGTGGCACTTTCAAAAACATTGTTGTTTAAACATCCCATCCAGACAGCAACATTGACTCGACCAATGGTGTGAGTTTGGGGTGGGACTCTCTGTTTGTACAACCAATGGAAGACCAATTACAATTCCGTTTGGTAATGCAGAAATTGCACACTTCAGCTTTAATGCATATATATTTATGATAGACGATATATTAGCAAGGCCGATTATTCAGCTGATATTTGGCCATTTCGAGAGTAACGGCCAATAACTGTACCTGATCGACTGATTAACAGGAGTGCTCATTCTGACTAGTGTCAGTACCAAAATCTACTGACAGCCATGTCATGGATAATGCACATTTTCTGTTTTCAAATCATAATTTTTGTGAATTTTGAGAAAATATTGTGTAAAATAAGTGTTTTCATCAGTCTGATCGCATGAACATTACGTGACCGTGGCAGCATTTTAGCAAAATGAAATTACGTGATGCATTACATGTTTGGCTGCAGTTTCCCAGTGAAATGTGCATCAAGTGAAATGGTGTCATAATCAGACAAGGTTTTTAAGGTGAACATTAGGTGGAGGTTTCAGTGAGTAAAACGTACCTCCCTAACCACAAACTTTAACCTAAACCTAACCAATAGTGTCCTAAATGTTAAATGAGAGGTGAACAAAACAGACATCCTTACCCTAAACCTAACCAATAGTGTCCAAAAACAAAATGAGAAATAAAAAGCAACTTTTCTGAAGCAACCACTTCATCTAGTGTTGCTTCTATGACACTCTCATCTCACGTTTCAGCTTGCGTGTTTGACTGGTCTTGAACCACATACTGCCGAGTCCAAAGTCCAACACTCTATCAGGTGAGCTTTCGCAGAAGCTAATCACATTGGAATAAGTCTGTAAATGTAGGTGAGTCTGTAATACAAGTGTTAAAATGTATTGATTCAAATTATGCGTTAGAGCAGGGGTTCTCAATGGGGGTGGTACCGCCCCCTGTGGGCGTTCAAAGGATGTCAGGGGGTGCTGAGAGCAAATTAGTAGAGAGAGGGGTGTTAAGTTACAAATGGGGGGTGTTTATCAGTCATGTTAATCAAATCTAACGTCAAGTTCCTGTTTGCATTAAAATGTTTATCTAGACTCCATTATACGGGCTGGTATGCATTTGTACAACGGTTCACCTGTTTCTGAAGTCTAGCAATGCATCTGAAGTATCTGGTTTAGCAGCGTCAAATAGACAGGCAAAGTCACAACCTCTGCTAATGCACCTGTATGGCTCTGTAGGTGGATATGGCTAAATAGGCAGAGCAGCGTGAATGCAAAGTAGGTGCGTTTTTACTCACAGACCGGTCTCGAGCTCTTAAACGCATACCTCTGATCATTGCAGCGCTGTGAGAACCAGTGAGAAGCATGGCACGAGATGCGGAAACCATTTGAATTCGGCACAGAATTCTACATGACCATTTACTATAGTAACACTAACTGTACTTTAGGCAGAAATAGATTCATAATACATATTATCATATAACTACTTCAACTCTATTAAATTTCATAGGCTACATTAGGGGAGTGAGGGAATATAATACATTTTTGTTATAACTTATTAATGTTTATATTTAGTTTTTATTGTTTTTACATGTGTTTTTTACATGCCATAGTTTGTTTTACAGAAATTATGTTAGATCTAACCACGGTAGTGAAGAAGATCCATGCTTACTATGGTCTTGTTACAAATACCATTGATAAAACTATAAAAAAAATAAATGAATACATTTACATTTTCTGGGGTAAGGGAATTAAGTAGGGGGCATTCAAAAGAAAAAGGTTAAGAACCACTGCGTTAGAGTGTTTTGATATCATAGCAGAGTGTGAGTATTGGTGTGAGAAATAAGTGTTTATAAAATCACAATCAGCCATTGTAGTCATGATTTGTGTGAAAGTGAATAAAACGCATAGTTAGTGTTAATTTCACCAGAAAACTGTGGCAAAACTTTTTTCAACAATGTAGTTATATTAACGTTCATTCTGAGACTTGGTTGGTTCCTGCCCTTTAGTTATTGCTATCAGCATTGGCCATTTAAAAACACCATATTGGTTGACCACTACTATTTACTGCTTCTGTGAAATGAGTACAAATTTCTTTGTGTACAAAGGAACAGAACATACGTATAGAGTATATTAACTGTTCACTATTAGGTCCCTTGGCTAAAATAAAAGCTTCACATTGCTTTTAAACCCTCCTTCTGCTTGCCTACCAGGTTTGCATTATAAGTGTAATACTACAACAAATTTACCATTTGTTTACATGCTGTGGGACAGTTAAAGTTATTTCCTGTGGTAAGCAACAGCATTCCACAGATGCTATTAAGTTATATTAACCCTAAATAAAAGGATTTTACTGTAATTTCTTGTGTTTTCTCAGTGAAATTAAGTGTAATGATTGCTCTCCCTGCAGGAAGTGGGTTTCAGTCACTCATCATACCTGCTGGTGTTCAGCATTCTGTGCTGTCTTGGGATCGTCCTGTGTCTGGCCACATCAGTGGCTGTGGAGTGGACAGGCCTGCGGGTGGCCAAAGAGCTGCACCACAGTCTGCTCAATAATATCATACTGGCCCCAATGAGGTACATCTGTACAGTCCTTTCATTTTGGGTGATCTGTCCCTTTAAGAAGTAAAGTGTTTTTACTTTTACAATAGAAAAATTAATTCAAATCAATTCAAACTCATTCATTCCAGGCTCTTTGAAACAACTCCATTGGGAAGCATAATAAATCGCTTCTCCTCTGATACCAACACAATAGATCAGGTATGAGGTTACAATACCACAATCAAGCATTGGTTGTGTGTGAGGCAAGATATCTTCCTTGGTGACTGTTAGAAACAGCATTTAGCATAAAGTTTTAGTAATTGGGAGTCTTTTGAGTAAGCGCAGTTTGAAACTCTCTCTCTCTCTCTCTCTCTCTCTCTCTCTCTCTGTCTCTGTTTTAGCACATTCCTGCAACTCTTGAGTGTTTGAGTCGCTCTACACTACTGTGTGCATCAGCTCTAGGTGTGATCTCATACGTCACACCGGTTTTCCTCATTGTACTGGCACCATTAGCCATTGCCTGTTACTTCATCCAGAAGTACTTCAGAGTTGCATCCAAGTAATCAATCAGAAAACACCTCTTAATACATGACATCATGAAACCACTTTTCATTATCCAATTATTGCTCGATGTATAAAACATAAGTAAAATGGGTTGGAAATGCTGTTTTATGTTGACTTTAAGAAGTACTGAGATGTTAGGGAAAAGTGACCTGTGTGTGATTGTGTGTTTCCAGAGATCTGCAGCAGCTAGAAGACAGCACACAGCTTCCCCTGCTCTCACACTTCTCTGAGACTGTAGAGGGCCTCACAACCATCAGAGCTTTCAGGTGGGCACAACTATTCAGTGCATGACAAACCCTACTTACAACACCTTTGTTGACATCAGATTGGTTTTGAATGCTCTATTTCCTCTGTCTCATTTGTAAAGCTTAAGCACCGAGTAAGAACATCTGAAAAAGGCCATAAATGTAAATGATAAATAAAATGATTCTTATGGTATTCTGCTTTCTTAGGTATGAGGCTAGATTCAGAAAGAGGCTTCTAGAGTTCACTGATGCCAATAACATGGCCTCTCTCTTTCTAACAGCGGCTAACCGCTGGCTGGAGGTTCGAATGGTGAGTTCATCGCAGGTCATTTATAGGCCTATTAATAGTATGACATGGAAATTAATAAAATCTCATAAGTCATGGAAATTTCTATAGTGAATATACATTGTTCTAGTTTTTCTCTGCTCTAAAATACAGTATTTCATGAGCTAGATAATGCGCTTGTGAAGAGTAAAACTTGCTCGCAAGCCATAGTGAAGTCTGATTTGATTGAGCTACTGCTAGAATGTATGCTGAGATAAGCATGTGGACATGCTCCTGCTGCTGAACAATTAGACAAAACACAAGACATGCGGCATCAAGCATGATTGACATGCTGCTGCACAATTAGACATACAAACAATCCCCATGTATCAGGTATAGACCCGTGGTGCTGGGGTGGAGGAGGGTTTTATTTACATGTTACAATTTAAATTTAAATGTTACATAAAGAGAGAGATGCAGGTTGATTGGCTACCCGATTAAACGTCAAAGGACCTATAAGCTTACACCATGCGAGTCGATTGGCTTAACATATCACATCAGCTAGCGCCATATAAATCATTTAATTTTATGTTGTTTGAAATGTATTAACGGTAAGAGAAAAATATGTATTTAATACGTATTTACAAGTAATACATTAATAGTATCTTTTTTTCTGTCTTAGTGGTGACGTTGTGATCAATAGGTTTACTCTGACAGTTTGAGGTGTCATGCTCATTGTAGACCTGGTTTCAAGTCCTGCCTCTTAAAGGTGCTGTAAGCAATTTTTTAATGGAAAGGTATGCAAAAAATGTTCTTTCTCCCTGAAAGATATTAATGAAATAAGTGTCCTGAGATATCTCACCGGTCTCTGTGACCACTCTAAACTATGTAAACAGCAAACAAAAATGTGTCCACGGGCCATGGTCTCTGACGCTTTCTGCCTGTCAATCATTTTGCATGTTCTCATAGTATTGTAGTTGCAGTGAATTATTGAGGCTTACTGACATTTTTATGGCATGTTGCACATAACAGTTGTCAGTTGAGGGTGCTATTTTGCTGGTGCAAAATCGCTTTTGCTCGGTGTTGGTCTCAATAAAGCTCATTTGGTATCTTTGGTGTGCGAGATTTTGGGAAGAAGTGGTGTGGCTTAGTCAACGGCTCAACTTGTGGAAATTCTAGAAAGGCTAAAATCGCTTACAGCACCTTTAAAAAAATGAATTGTTCTTCTGATAAATACGTTTAAATGTATGTAATTTTTTGTCTCAGCTTTTACTTTTACATGACACAATATCAGTGCCGATTGATGATTACAGAAGCATAAATAAATAATGACTTGGTGCACTTTTAAAGGTCTGTGGTTGTTCCATCTGATCAAATGTTACGTTAGACAGATGACAAATAAACAGGACATCCAGATGAACAGAAAGGTAAACGTCATATTATCTCAATTTACAGGAGTACATAGGGGCCTGTATAGTCCTGATAGCAGCTGTGGCCTCCATCACCAACTCGCTGTTCAATCATCTGTCCACTGGGCTCGTGGGGCTGGGACTCACTTATGCCCTCATGGTAAGAGCACACAAATACATTCAGCTTTCTCCACACTTATGGCAGGTTTGCAGCAGAAATACTTTTTAATTTTAATACAGACTATAGAATAAAGAATATAGAGAGCTCATTGATTTCAATATACAAAGTTGGAATATACAACAAGCAACTTTTGGAGAAATGTGACATTTATTTCATTTATAAATGAATTAAAAACACCAAATTGTGGCATAAATGATAAAACCAGCTTTCTTTTTTAATCTTTAACATTAAACAGAACGTGCCCTGTGTTTGTACACGTTTTCACTCAACGCAGGTGTCAAACTACCTAAACTGGATGGTACGTAATCTGGCTGATATGGAGGTGCAGCTGGGAGCTGTGAAAAGAATAAAAGCTCTGTTAAAGACTGAGCCTGAAAACTATGAAGGACTGCTCTGTGAGTATCACTACATAGGATACTACAGTCACTTCGTCCTTCACTTTGAGTCTCATTTTCACTCTACTTGTACACTCAGCATTTGTCTGTAGGGCTCAGCTTCTGTCTCTTAGCATCCATCTATCCATCTTACTGATCTCATATCTCTTGTCTTTTTGGTTATATGCCTCTCTCTCAGCTGCAAATCAGGTTCCAGAGGGTTGGCCCCAACGGGGTGAGATCCAGATTCAGAATCTGAGTGTGAGGTACGACAGCACGCTAAAGCCGGTCCTGAAACACGTCAACGCCCAAATAAGACCAGGACAAAAGGTACTATCACTGATCTTTGTAATAGAATAAAACTTCCCAAAATTCTTTGTAAAAAACACTTATAGGACAAGTATAATTTCTGTTGGATTGTATATTAATGGTGTGTTCACAATTATTTAAGAAATTGAAATGTACATTGTGTTGATCTGTTATAGGTTGGGATCTGTGGTAGAACAGGAAGCGGCAAATCGTCTTTCTCATTAGCCTTTTTCCGAATGGTGGACACATTTGAAGGTGACACTCATTACATTTCAATTAATCTCAATCTAATAATTGTATCATATTAAATCCATCAGAATTTGTATAATATAAAAGTTTTAGTCTGTATATTTTAATAGGGCGGATAATCATTGATGACATCGATATAGCAAAGCTGCCTCTTCAAACGCTGAGGTCACGCTTCTCTATTATTCAACAAGATCCCTTCTTATTCAGCGGAACCATTCGGTAAATATCTTCAGTGGGAGTTAAACTGAACACTGAATGTATCAATCATTTTATTTTATCCCAACATCTGAGGCATATTAGGAGAGTGTGGTACTTTTTATTTCTTATGCATAACAGTAAAAAGTTAATGTAGTACTGAAGCTCATGTGGGGAAGATCGCTCACTGAACTGCTCAAGATTGACATTATGAATTGAAGACAACCATGAATGAGCAGTTTTATATTATTAATTGCTGCAGTTTTCTCTCTGAACCTACCATAGCAACTGTGGAGTGATGAAGTGAGTCAATTTTTGCCTGGTTGCAGTGCTTGGCACTCAGTACTAAAAGCTACATACAGTAGCACATCAATATTGCACTCTAGAACTACAGGATATTTGAGGCACCCTGAATATATAATATGTTTTATAATATCTAATTGTCTTTCTGTTCAGTTTCAATCTCGATCCAGAGATGAAGGCTACAGACAGCATGCTGTGGGAAGCATTAGAAATCGCACAGCTTAAACCTGTGGTCAAAACCTTACCTGGAGGACTTGGTAAGGACACTACAGATGTGAAAGAACATGCTAGATACTTTCAAACTACTTTGTTTATGAAGATTCCTCTTGCCATATTCTACTGCATTAAATCATAAAACATTTAGATCAAATTTAGATAAAGAGGATAGAGAAAGGAGAAACAGCAAGCAACTGCACTTCCAGGTTTTTCTGAACAGCAGCTTTCAGTGGTGGGTATGGGCACCGATCCTGATGGAAATCTACAGAAGCCAAATTCCAATAATTGTTTGAAAATTGGGGTTTCAACTCCACAAACAGCAGCGGCCATTGCATGCAGATCTTTTCTGGGGTGTCAAAAGAACCCTGAATTTCCGCCACCAAGCGTTTTTTTTTTTCTTTCTTTCTTTTTTTTTTTTTGTAAACAGTAACATCTATTAAAGAGCTTGAGTCAAAAGACATTGCATGGTATACTTAAATAATAATAAAAAAATACAAGGGGTTGTAGATGGGAAATAATTGATAAAAGTGAGGTCAGCTTTTTATATGTGGTGTTGTAGTTGGTGAGATTGTATAAACATGCTTTTTTTTTGTACTTTCATTAACCTCCTGAGACCTCCGTGTGACTGCTGTGTGCATTTTCCATTTCCCTTTTTGATTTGTAACTAGTTGCAACTAATAAACAAGCAAAAAATATTCTAGAGCAAATAGTTTTCCTAAAAATGTATGTCCACTTATGTGGGCAGCGGGACTAAGTTGTGAAAATGTAAGTAATACCAAGCTTTAGAATGTCAGATTTTTTTCATCAAATAGTTTATTATGTAACCAGGAGTGTTGGTTATTCATGGTTTTGAGACGTTATAGACATTACAACTGATTTTTTATAAAGCTGAATTAATAATGCTTATTAAAAGTAATGGCCAGCATTATCAAATCACTGCCAACCATGTTAAAATAAAAATTTTGCATTATAAATTCTGAATCTATGTACTGATTATCATTGTCCCATGTCTGCCAAACATGATGAGTGGTCCAAACATCATCTGCAGCCTGAAACTGATCTTTTGTTCAGATTTTA
Organism: Myxocyprinus asiaticus; assembly: GCF_019703515.2. NCBI lineage: Eukaryota > Metazoa > Chordata > Actinopteri > Cypriniformes > Catostomidae > Myxocyprinus > Myxocyprinus asiaticus. Next base: position 7,907,368 of record NC_059391.1, read on the forward strand.
GGAGTGAATGCACTTAGCTGCATAGAAAGCTATAGGATGCACCCTTGCTCCCTATTTAGTGAGTGACTTAACCTCCAGTGTGCTGTCTGTCTGCACTGGTCTCAGAACAGATAGAAATGCACCTTATTTTCATCCTAACTCCATATAAAGCCTTTGAAAGCAACATTTTTAATTTGTTCTAAATGTGAAAATGTACAGTAAACATATAGGAATGCATTTACTAATGTTAATTAATAGAACCATACTGTACAGTGATAACAAAATAAAGCAATAACAAATTATATATTTATTTACATTAAATGTATTTATATTAAATTTATATTAAACTTAAGTGAAATGACCTAGAAATGTTAATGTTGAAAAATATTCAAAATAACTAACATGTTTTTTCAACTTTTGAGGGAACACGGTCCTAATTTCAACATATGTGGACGTCATGTTTATCAGCATGCTATTGTGCAAAAATTAATGTCTGCTGGAGTTTTGGGCTGCTGTCTGAAATTTTTCACACTCAAATTTAAAAGCTCCCTAAGTGCTATTTGAAGGACATTTATATTCACTTTAAAATTTCTAAAATGTAACCTCTTGGTGGGGCCAATTTGCGACATATATTTTCAGGCCTTATTTTGTTATTTTATGTTACTAAATGCAAAAGTGATGGGTTTCTCTGAAAAGTTCAGATTCTAAGCTTCCAAATGATATCAACTTATGCATCTGGAAACTTCAGTGTTAAAACGGCTTGCCATATAGCACCTCATCCGCAGAGTTTAAGAGGTTATCTTATTTTTCTCCATGATCCACTTGTAATGGTAGTCAAGGTCTGTTGTGCCAAATATAGTCAATTTAGTTTTTCATGACTATTTTCCACACTCTCTCTGACTCTTGAAATTAGATTAGATACAACGCTTACCAACAGGTTGCGGATTTGCTGTCGCTATGATCAGTATAGTTTGGTTTGTAGCGGCTGAAATGATCATGGATAAATAAACTTTTGGTGCTTGTTTGTAACGTTGAGATTGTAACTTTTGAAGAATATGCAGAGCTAAAATTCTTGTTAAATCCACATTTAAATTCTTGACTCTAAGGACTTTCTAATTTTATGAATGTCTGAGTTGGAAGCAGTATCATGCAGAATTTATATCTAATTTTAAATGACTGACAGAAAAGTGACTACATTTTTAAGAAGGTGCACATGAAATAAAATTCTGGGTTCAATACGAGTTAAAGGGATAGTTCAACCAAAAATGAAAATTCATCATCATTTACTCACCCTCATGCCCTCCCAGATGTCTTCAGCAGAACACAAACAAAGATTTTTAGAAGAATATTTCAGCTGTGTAGGTCCTCACAATGCAAGTGAATGGTGATCAGACCTTTTTAGCTCCAAAAATCACATAAAGGAAACATAAAAGTAATCCATCCGACTCCAGTGTTTAAATCCATATCTTCAGAAGCGATATAATAGGTGTGGGTGAGAGACAGATCAATATTTAAGTCCTTTTTACTCTTAATCTCCACTTTAACTTTCAATTTCAGATGTGAAAGTGAAACTAAACAAATGCCACATGACTTTCAGATGTAAAAGTGAAAGTGGAGATTTAGAGTAAAAAGGACTTAAATATAATTGACGTTTCTCACCCACACCTATTATATCGCTTCTGAAGATATGGATTTCAACACTGGAGTCTTTTGGATTACTTCTATGTTTCCTTTATGTGACGTTTGGAGCTACAAAGGTCTGATTACCATTCACTTGCATTGTATGGACCTACAGAGCTGAAATATTCTTCTAAAAATCTTCATTTGTGTTCTGCTGAAGAAAGAAATTCAAGCACATCTGAGATGGTATGAGGGTGAGTAAATATGGGAGAATTTTCATTTTTGGGTGAACTATCCCTTTAAGAGCAATCAACAGCATTTGTGGCATAATTTTGATTACCACAAAAACATTTTTCGAATCGTCCCTCCTCTTTAAAAAAAAAGCAAAAATCGAGGTTACAGTGAAGCACTTACAATGGAAGTAAAAGCACTTACATTAGGGGCCTGGGTAGCTCAGCGAGTAAAGACGCTGACTACCAACCCTGGAGTCACGAGTTCGAATGCAGGCTTGCTGAGTGACTCCAGCCAGGTCTCCTAAACAACCAAATTGGATCAGTTGCTAGGGAGGGTAGAGTCACATGTGGTAACCTCCTCGTGGTCTCTATAATGTGGCTCTCGCTCTCGGTGGGGCGCGTGGTGAGTTGTGCGTGGATGCAGAGAATAGCGTGAAACCTCCACACGCGCTATGTCTCCGCGGTAACGCGCTCAACAAGCCACGTGATAAGATGCACGGATTGATGGTCTCAGACGCGGAGACAACTAAGATTGAGGGGGGTGTTATGCACCACGAGGACTTAAAGCACATTGGGAATTGGGCATTCCAAATTGGGGAGAAAAGGGGAGAAAAATTATAATAATAATAAAAAAGCACTTACATTAATTCTTCTGTTAAAACTCATGTATTATTTGTGCTGTAAAGTTTAAATTGTTATTTTTACAGTCATTTTAGGGTTTTATCATTATGTTGTCAAGGCAACAAAGTTATAAAATTGGCTATAACTTTACACAAAACAATGTTAGTAAGCGATTTTATCACACTAAAATCTTGTTAACGTGCATATTATTAACGTCTTATGGTGATACTTTTTTGAGTACATTAACATTTACGGATTGGCCCCATTCACATCCATTGTAAGTGCCTCAATGTAACTCACATTTTTGCTTTTTCAAAGAAAAGGGGGGACAAGTCAATTTATTTTTGTGTTAATCAACATTATGCAAAAAATGCTGTCGATTGAGCTTAACTTGTATTGAACACAGAATATTCCTTTAAGCGCACCCCTCAGGACTTTATACCAGCTGTACAAACTTGAGTGTCTTGAGTAGACAATTTAAAAGATTGGTTATGCTGAATTCCATGAATAAAGATGTTGATTTGTACTCTTTATTCCTGTGTTTCAGACGCCATAATAACTGAAGGTGGGGAGAACTTCAGCCAGGGGCAACGTCAGCTGTTCTGCCTGGCACGTGCATTTGTGCGGAAGAGCAGTATTCTGATTATGGATGAGGCCACTGCTTCCATAGATATGGCTACGGTGTGTGTGTGTGTGTGTGTGTGTGTGTGTGTGTGTGTGTGTGTGTTTTAAGATAAAAGAGACAAGAAGAAACCCCAGGGGCCAAGACCTCGATTCACATCACACTGTTCTCAAGTATCCTCTTCCTCAGTGGAGAGGCCGACACAATGACTGCTCCTCTGCCTTCATATACTGCATATATATATTGATTCAATTATAAAAATCTATTGGATCCATAAGGCTAAGACCACACTCACTGTAGATATTTATAAATATAATATGTACCTATAATGCGTATATATAACAACAATATATATATATATATATATAATTTATTTTTTTATTTTTTTACATAGGAGAGCATTCTACAAAAAGTTGTGATGACTGCCTTTGCTGACAGGACTGTGGTCACCATAGCTGTAAGTACTATTAGTTTACTACCCAATTTTAATATAAAAGTATAAATGTCCTCGAGAGCATCATAACATTTTTGGCTGTGTACTAACTTGTACAACTAATGTAATGTGCACAACCGCATACAAACGATTCAATGCTTTAAATGATTATTGAGCAATTGTAGCCAGGTCAAACAGTGTCTCAAACTATATAATGTGTTGTGTGTTTTTCTGCAGCATCGTGTGCACACCATCCTGAATGCAGACCTGGTGATTGTCATGAAGAGAGGTGTCATTCTGGAGTTTGATAAGCCAGCAATTCTCCTGAATCAAGAGGACAGTGTATTTGCAGCATTTGTGCGAGCAGACAAATGAGTCTGGGGGATCCTCTATTGAAAGTGCAATTGTACCATGAATAAATAATGAATTATTTATTATTACTATCATCCTCACATTTGTAAATAAAATGTTAATCATTTATTAATAAAATTATACATAATCTGTATTCTCTTTGTAAATCTTTGAATTAAATGTTTTAAGTTATATACAGTACAATTATTAAGTGGACATGACATTTTTAGCTCTGACAGTAATGTCCTGCAGTGTGACATGATATACTGAATCTAAAGCAAAATTTCTAATGTTTGTATACCAGTTATGCATTATACATATACATACAGTTGTGCTCAAAAGTTTGCATACCCTGGCAGAAATTGTGAAATGTTGGCATTGATTTGGAAAATTTGACTGATCATGCAAAAATCTGTCTTTTATTTAGGGATAGTGATCATATGAAGCCATTTATTATCACATAGTTGTTTGGTTCCTTTTTAAATCATAATGATAACAGAAATCACCCAAATGGCCCTGATCAAAAATTTACATCCCCTTGAATGTGTGGCCTTGTTACAGACACACAAGGTGACACACACAGGTTTAAATGACAATTAAAGTTTAATTTCCCACACCTGTGGCTTTTTAAATTGCAATTAGTGTCTGTGTATAAATAGTCAATGAATTTGTTAGCTCTCACGTGGATGCACTGAGCAGGCTAGATACTGAGCCATGGGGAGCAGAAAAGAACTGTCAAAAGACCTGCGTAACAAGGTAATGGAACTTTATAAAGATGGAAAAGGATATAAAAAGATATCCAAAGCCTTGAAAATGCCAGTCAGTACTGTAAAAGCAGTGTAAAATTCAGGGATCTCTTGATACCAAGCCAAGGTCAGGTACACCAAGAAAGATTTCAGCCACAACTGCCAGAAGAAGTGTTCGGGATACAAAGAAAAACCCACAGGTAACCTCAGGAGAAATACAGTCTGCTCTGGAAAATGACGGTGTGGTTGTTTCAAGGAGCACAATATGACGACACTTGAACAAAAATTAGCTGCATGGTCGAGTTGCCAGAAAGAAGCCTTTACTGCGCCAATGCCACAAAAAAGCCCAGTTACAATATGCCCGATAACACCTTGACATGCCTCACAGCTTCTGGCACACTGTAATTTGGAGTGACGAGACCGAAATAGAGCCTTATGGTCACAACCATAAGCTCTATGTTTGGAGAGGGGTCAACAAGGCCTATAGTGAACAGAATATCATCCCCACTGTGAAGCATGTGGGTGACTCACTGATGTTTAGGGGTGTGTGAGCTCTAAAGGCACAGGGAATCTTGTGAAAATTGATGGCAAGATGAATGCAGCATGTTATCAGAAAATACTGGCAGACAATTTGCATTCTTCTGCACAAAAGCTGCGCATAGGACGCTCTTGGACTTTCCAGCACGACAATGACCCTAAGCATAAGGCCAAGTTGACCCTCCAGTGGTTACAGCAGAAAAAGGTGAAGGTTCTGAAGTGGCCATCACAGTCTCCTGACCTTAATATCATCGAGCCACTCTGGGGAGATCTCAAACGTGCGGTTCATGCAAGACGACCAAAGACTTTGCATAACCTGGAGGCATTTTGTCAAGACAAATGGGCAGCTATACCACCTGCAAGAATTTGGGGCCTCATAGACAACTATTACAAAAGACTGCACGCTGTCATTGATGCTAAAGTGGGCAATACACAGTATTAAGAACTAAGGGTATGCAGACTTTTGAACAGGGGTCATTTAAATTTTTTTCTTTGTTGCCATCTTTTGTTTTATGTTTGTGCCATTCTGTTATAATCTACATCTGAATATGAATCCCATAAGAAATAAAATAAATGTGTTTTTCCTGCTCACTCATGTTTTCTTTAAAAATGGTACATATATTACCAATTCTCCAAGGGTATGCAAACTTTTGAGCGCAACTGTATATTTCTTATGGGAGAGTTTCTAGAATTATGGACAGCTTATCTGGGCTTGTTTAACAAATGTGGTCTTACTCCAGCAATTTTGACTTCACAAACGCCATCCATGGGAGGTAACAGATCAGGGCTAACCCTAACCCTAACCTTAACCCTTCCCAAAAGCATTGTAAACTTAAGTTGATCGTTGCGACCATTGGCACTAACAGTTTCTACGATCTACTTAGGCTTACGATGCTTTTGGGAAACGCAGCCCAGACCAGTTATATTTGTGAATCAATGTCACAAAAAAACGTTGTCTCAAAAGTTAATGCAAAAGCATATTCCTGTATAATTTTGAAGCTGAGTACAAAAGCAATTTGTTAAAATAAAACTAACTTGACTGCGCTAATGCAGTCGGTTCTGCATTTAAGTGTGGATTAGATTGTGAATACAAAATGACATGTATTTGGGTATTTTGATTAGTTTGATGGACAAAACGTTTCCAAATGCATAGTTAGTGACATGTGGTTATATGACACACAGGATGATTCAAACGTGTTTGTCAGGAGTTGGTTAGATATGCAATGTAAAGTTGAGAAAATATGCAAGCACACCTTCAAATGCTTCTTTAGGTCTGTCTCTTTTTAAAATTGAAATTATTGTGGTGAAATGCTGAGTGAGTGACATGCTCTATCTTTAGTGTAATTATAGCTACCTGGCCAGTGGCTTGTATCAGGTGTGTGAAATTCATCAACACTCCCCCGAAAACACTCAAAGACTCACCGAATGTACAGTATATCAGCAGTAGATTGATTAAGCATGACATTTAAAAAAAAAAAAAAAAAAAGAATTGAGTAAATAAATTATAAACTATTTACAGTTGTTTTCTGATTAACATGTAATCAGATTACCGTTATTATTTTAAAATGTAATTTACTCTAAATATAAGTACCGTAATCCGTAATCCAGATTACATGTAATATAGCAGGATATGGTGTAGAATAGTAGATTTAGGCTATATAGCAAGATATAGTTTAGTACTGTAGACTTTAGGACAGCACAGTACAATACTATAGTTTTGTTGGATATAGTATAGTATAGCAAAGTACAGTATAAAATAGAAGGTATAGAGAAGAATAGTATTGTTGGCTATATAGCAGGATATAGTGTAGTATTGTAGACCTTGGAACAGTATGGTAGGCTATACTATTGTAAAATAGCACAGTTTTGTTGGATATGGCAGAATATTGTACAGCACATTTAATATAGCAGGGTATTATGTAGAATAGTAGTTTTGTTGAATATATAGTTGGATATAGTGTAGTATTGTATTAGACTTTAGAACAGTATAGTAGGCTAAAGTCAGTATATAGCAGTATTGTTGGTTATAGTATAGTATATATAGCATAGTACCTATAGTATAGTGTCAGTATACACCAATCACCCTCATGCTGCCAAAACAGTGCCAAACCACATCTCAGAATAGCATTCTGAGATGATAGTCTTCTCACCACAATTGTACAGAGCGGTTATCTGAGTTACCGTAGACTTTATCAGTTCGAACCAGTCTGGCCATTTTCTGTTGACCTATCTCATCATCAAGGCATTTCCATCCACAAAACTGCCGCTCACTGGATGTTTTTTGCTTTTGGCACCATTTGGGGTAAATTCTAGAGACTGTTGTGCGTGAAAATCCTAGGAGATCAGCAGTTACAGAAATACTCAAACCAGCCCATCTGGCACCAACAATCATGCCATGGTCCAAATCACTGAGATCACATTTTGTCCCCATTCTGATGGTTGATGTGAACATTAACTGAAGCTTATCTGAATGATTTTATGCACTGCACTGCTGCCACATGATTGGCTGTTTAGATAATAGCATGGATGATTGTTGGTGCCAGATGGGCTGGTTTGAGTATTTCTGTAACTGCTTATCTCCTTGGATTTTCACGCACAACAGTCTCTAGAATTTAGTCCGAATGGTGCCAAAAACAAAAAACATCCAGTGAGTGGCAGTTCTGCGGATGGAAATGCCTTGTTGATGAGAGAGGTCAACAGATAATGGCCAGACTGGTTCGAACTGACAAAGTCTACGGTAACTCAGATAACCACTCTGTACAATTGTGGTGAGAAGAATATAATCTCAGAATGCTATTCTGAGATGCGGGTTGATGCTGTTTTGGTGGCACGATGGGGACCTACACAATATTAGGCAGATGGTTTTAATGTTGTGGCTGATCTGTGTACAGCAGGATTGGTGGCTATAGTATATAAAGTATAGCATAGTATGGTGTAGTAAAGTGTATAGTATAGCAGATTTTAATATAATATAGCATAGTATAGTGTTATAAAGTGTAATGTATAGTATAGTTTAGTATAATATAATATAGTATAGTGTAATAAAGTGTAAAGTATAGTTAGTATAATATAATATAGCAATAGTATAGCGTAGTAAGGTGTATAGTAAAGTATAGTATAATATAATTTAGAACAGTATTGTGTAGTAAAGTGTATAAAATAGTATAGCATAGTATAGTGTTGTAAAGTGTATAGTATAGTATAGTGTAAAATAGTATAGTATAATATTGTATAGTTTAGTGTAGTAAAGTGTATAATATAGTATAGCATAGTATAGTGTAGTAAAGTGTACTGCATAGTAAAGTTTAGTATAATATAGTATAGCATAGTATAGTGTAGTAAAGTGTATTGTCTAGTATTGTATAATATAATATTGTATAGTATAGCATAGTGTAGTGTAGTACTGTATAGTGTAGTAAAGTGTATTGTATAGTAAAATTTAGTATAGCGTAGTATAGTGTAGTAAAGTGTATTGTCTAGTATTGTATAATATAATAATGTATAGTATAGCATAGTGTAGTGTAGTAGTGTATAATGTAGTAAAGTGTATTGTTTAGTATAGTATAATATAATGTTGTCTAGTATAGTATAGTATAGTGTTGTAAAGTGCATTGTCTAGTATAGCATAGTGTAGTGTAGTAAAGTGTATTGTCTAGTATAGTATAATATAATGTTGTCTAGTATAGTATAGTGTTGTAAAGTGTATTGTCTAGTATAGTATAATATTGTATAGTATAGTATAGCATAGTATAGTGTAGCAAAGTGTACTGTCTAGTATAGTATAATATAATATTGTATAGTATAGTATAGTATAGTGTAGTAAAGTGTATTGTCTAGTATAGTATAATATAATATTGTATAGTATAGTATAGTATAGTATAGTGTAGTAAAGTGTATTGTCTAGTATAGTATAATATAATATTGTATAGTATAGCATAGTGTAGTAAAGTGTATTGTCTAGTATAGTATAGTGTAGTAAAGTGTATTGTCTAGTATAGTATAGTATAATATTGTATAGTATAGCATAGTGTAGTGAAGTGTATTGTCTAGTATAGTATAATATAATATTGTATAGTATAGCATAGTATAGTGTAGTACTGTATAGTGTAGTAAAGTGTATTGTCTAATATAGTATAGTATAATATTGTATAAAATAGCAAAGTGTAGTGAAGTGAATTGTATAGTAAGGTATAGCATTGTATAGTATAGTGTAGTAAAGTGTAATAAGATGTACAGTATAGTATTGTATTGTATAGTACGGTCTGTTTAGAACTTGCGCCCTCGTTAAATATGTTTTTGTTGTTAATATAGCGCAGTTTGTAACTCACCTTATTAATAGTGCGCATATAGCACACATGCCATGTGCTGCATGCGGTCTTTCTGACCAGACCAAATTCACAGCTGAGGATGACCGAGAAAATATCCGGTTGCAATTGACAGACAGCTGCAGCCGGAGTACTAAAAGTGGCGTCTTCCCACGAGACCTCATCTGAGCAACTGCGCACGCAGCGCATGCACATAGACTGTAGTAAACGCGGATAGTTTGGGCGAAAAGATGACCGCACTTGCTGTGGACTTGTCGTGTTAGAACTTCGTCTGCTACCGCAGTCGTGAGACTGTAGTATGGACCAGCTATGTTGTCCAGAAAAGGGCTCATTCCCGAGGATTATGTGTTGACTCGCTTGGCGGAGGATGTGTTACAGCCCAAATATAAAACGAAACATCGTAAAGCGCGATTTGTCGCCAAGAACGGAACATGCAACGTTGCGCACACGAATATTCGCGAACAAGGACGCTTTCTACAAGACGTTTTCACCACCCTTGTAGATCTAAAATGGCTTCACACTCTTCTGATATTCACTATGTCCTTCCTGTGCAGCTGGCTTTTGTTTGGCATGATCTGGTGGCTCATCGCCTTCGCGCACGGAGACCTGGACGTGAAAGATGACGACTTTGTGCCGTGCGTAACGGACATCCACTCGTTCTCCTCCGCTTTTCTGTTCTCCATCGAAGTCCAGGTGACCATCGGCTTTGGAGGACGGATGATCACGGAGGAGTGCGTACCAGCCATCATTATATTAATCATTCAGAACATAGTAGGTTTGGTGATCAATGCCATCATGTTAGGATGCATCTTCATGAAAACGGCGCAAGCAAACCGGCGAGCAGAAACGCTGATCTTCAGCAAACATGCGGTTATAACGGTCCGAAACAACAAGCTGTGCTTCATGTTTCGCCTCGGAGACTTGAGGAAGAGTATGATCATCAGTGCGACCGTCCACGTGCAGGTGGTGAGGAAAACCGTCACCAACGAAGGCGAACTGGTGCCACTGGACCAGATAGACATCCAAATGGACAACCCGTTGGGCACCAACAGCATCTTCCTGGTCTCTCCTCTCATTATCAGTCATGTTATTGATAAAAACAGCCCTCTGTATGATCTTTCTGCGGCTGATCTGCTCCATGAAGACATTGAGGTGATCGTCATACTGGAGGGGGTGGTGGAGACCACCGGTATCACCACACAAGCGCGGACCTCTTACCTGTCCGAGGAGATCTTGTGGGGGCAGAGGTTCGTGCCCACTGTGTCTGTAGAAGATGGGATGTATGCTGTGGACTATTCCAAGTTTGGAAACACGATTAAAGTGCCCACGCCGAGCTGCAGTGCGCGGACATTGGATGAGGAGGGCGGGTTGGAGAGGTTTAAAGTGCAGGAGTTCACCAGCTGCGGCGGCGCATCAGTGAGAAGACGAATCAAAAACACCAAAGAAGAGTGAATTGACTCTTTTAAGGGAATTTTCTGGGTTCAATACAAGTTCAACTCAATCGACAGCATTTGTGGTATAATGTTGATTTCCACAAAAGATCATTTCGACTCGTCCCTCGTTTATTAACAGCAAAAATGGAGGTTATAGTGAAGCACTTACAATGGAAGTGAATGGGGGCCAATTTTGGAGGGTTTAAACAGAGAAATGTGAAGCTTATAATTTAATAAAATCACTTACATTAATTCTTCTGTTAAAAATCATGTATTATTTGAGCTGTAAAGTTGATTAAATCATAACTGTTACGGTCGTTTTAGGGTTTGTTGACATTATATGGTCATGGCGTTTACGGACTGGCCTCATCCACTTCCGTTGTAAGTGCCTCACTGGAACCAAGGAGGGACAATTAAAAAAGAAATTTTTGTGGTAATCAATATTATGCCACAAATGCTGTCGATAGAGCTTAGAGGAATAGTTCACAAAAAAAATAAAAAATAAAATAAAATTCTGTCGTAATTTTCTCACCCTCATGCCATCCCTAATATGACTTTCTTTCTTCTGCAGAACACAAACAAAGATTTTTAGAAGAATATCTCAGCTCTGTTGGTCTAAGTGAATGGGCACCAAAATGTTCAAGCACCAGAAAGCACATAAAGTCATCATAAGGGATTTAATGTGAGTGAGAAACAGATCAATATTTAAGTCCTTTTTTTTAACTATAAATTCTCCTTCCTACCCAGTAGGTGGCGATATGCATGAAGAATGTGAATCGCCAAAAACAACAGAAGAATGTGAAAGTGAAAGTGAAGATTTAGCGTAAAAAAGGACTTAAGTATAATTGATGTTTCTCACCCATACCTATTATATCGCTTCTGAAGGTATGGCTTAAACCACTGGAGTCATATGGATTAATTTTATGCTGCCTTTATGTGCTTTTATTGTATGGACCTACAGAGCTGAAATATTCTTCTAAAAATCTCTGTGTTCTGCAGAAGAAAGAAATTCATACACATCTGAGATGGCATGAGGGTGAGAAAATGATGACAGAATTTTCATTTTGGGGTATTTCTTTAACTTGTATTGAACCCTGAATATTCCTTTAAAGAAAAGGAGGGACGAGTCGAAATTACAATTTGTGGTAATCAACATTATTAATTGCATTCATTGTCAATTGAGCTTAACTTGTATTGAACCAGTAATATTCTTTTAATGTATTTGTTTATGCTCAAATAGCTCACAGCTGTTTGTATGTGCATTAAAATAAACTTTAGGGTTGGAATTTTCAGGTAGCGACGATATTCACGAAAGTTTAGATTTTTGTTTGTATAAAGATCTCTTAAGGCGATATATGCACGTTTGAAAAACGCTCTCAGGGTATTGAGTGATAAATATGCACATTGTTTGAGAAAATGCATGACGTTTAATAAATGCCCCTGATTTATGCTTTCTTTGTTATATAAATAAATCAGCCCATTTATTTGTGTTGGATCAATTTTTTTTTTTTTTTTTTTTTTTTTTTTTAATTTTTTATTTATTATTATTATTATTATTATTATTATTATTATTTACATTTAACAAGTCGAATTAGTTCCAAGCTTGACTAATTATCCGGGTTTGGGATGTTGTCATGGTTACGAATTTACGAGTCTTACACTGGCTTAGAGCATACCTCATTGAATATTAATTACTACACGTTGTCAGGGATTCGAATTTACTGCGAATTCTAGTCTGGGTTACCTTCTGAATATTAATAGTCAAGTGCGGGCGTTACAATTATCAACCATGCACTGTAATTGAGAAACACTGCCACCTTGCGGTCATACAGAGGTAGTGCAGGACGTTGCCCTGAACTGTATGATGTCAACACAGATATAAAAGCTCAAGTGTGTAACGTGTATTCTCCTTTCCCTACTTTACATGCAGAGATTATAAATAAGCTATTCACAGGTTAATTTTCTGGAAAACTATAAACACTGTGTGTCGTTGGTACTATAAAATTGTTCTGTTTGTTTTGTGCAGTCCCTCCAGTCCGACACAACATTAACTCAACCAATGGCGTGAGTTGGGGCGGGACGAGCTGTTTGTTCGATCAGCAGCAGATGGTGGGGTAGTGTTCGAAAGAGCTGTTTGAAAACAATAACTGCATCCGAATTCGCGTACTGTCATTGTATACTGCATTAAAGAAGGACACACCTCTTAGCCAAGTAGTATGAGTAAATTTCGGTCATTATTACTTACACGTTGTCAGGGATGGCTTACCTTCATATTAACTTACACACACTGGCGTTGCCTAGTAACCTTCCTGAAAAGTCTGATAAAATAACCTCATTAATATTTATGAGCCAAGCCATCGTCACAGAGTTCGTAAATTCACGTCAGCCATGTTTAAACGCGCTGTAATGGGGAAACACTGTCACCTTGTGGCCATACCGAGGTAGAGCATGTTGACCCAAATGTTAAAGCTCCAAATCTGCATTAAACTCAATAAGGTTCTAAGTAGATGCCAATCAATACATTGGGGAGTGTCTTTATTTGACCTTCCGAACTGTTTCAGTAATGATTAAGTAAGGACATACACTGTAATAAGGAGGCATTTCTTGTTTTTATTTGATTATATTTCGCAGAGCTTAAAATATTAAGTGGATTTTAACTTAATTAAAATACTTAAAAGAAAGCAAGAACTGAAGAACTCTGCAAATAGATTTTTTTTTTAAAGTCCAAATAAATAAAATAAAAAGGAGAAAGGCAAGCCTCTCTCGCTAAAGGCAATTATTGTGATTCCTTTATATAGTTACAATCTCTTACAAAAAAGCAAACTTAATGTGCATTTTTTACACGTGTGGGCTGCCATAATATTCATGACCTCTGATAACTTAAACAAGAAAAAAGCTAAATAAAAAATAAGGGTTGCAACATTGGAGGATGTGCTCTCTCATCAATGCAACACAGTAAGTCAACTACCATGCAACAATTATTTGTCTCCATCTGCAGCATCTCTTTAAGCGAGCAGACATGCTTATATCACATATGTCCTTGTCAAGAGACCTCCAGAGCATCAGTCAATCCATCAAACCCTTGTTCAAGGCGATACATTTTGAACCTTTAAAAATCTCTTTAAAAACTTAGATTCCACTTTGTGCGACAATCTCCAAACTTCTCGCAGAAATTCAGAATCAGAAAAATTAGAAACCAGAGACGTCTTATAGAGACAGAAACTTAATTTGACTTGGAAATGGTGCTAGAGGAGGTAAAGAAAAAAATATATAGTTTTGGTACAGGCAAGTCATTTTGTGTTAACTGCTGCACAGTCAGTCTTTATGTGACTTCACTCCCTCCACAAGGGGGAGCCAGAAGTCAACAATAATTTTCTAAACGTTGCATATTAACAGACAATACCTTAGCTATATGTATCTAAGGCAAAGATGAGAGCAGAGCAGAAATACCATTCCCTAAAACAAGATAAAATAAAAAACAAACAACCTCCAAGAGCGCATGCGCAAACATAATGAAATAAAAGCAAAATAAAATACAAGTTCCACTATAAATGACTGTTTTTGTCCTGGATGAAACATTCACACCATACTGTGCTGGTACATCAGAGTCTTTCAGCCTCTTTTCCCACCTTCTGACCAGATCTTTTCAAGATGGTGAGGGAAAGTTAAGAAGGGGCAAGTTCAAGGCCTCTGGCCCAGACAGGAGGCCTCGCAGTTTATATCATCTTCATCCCCTTCTTTGTTCTAAGAGTTCTGGTGCAGGCAGATCATCTCTCGGTCACATGATTGTGTGGAATGGGGGGCAGGGGGGTGCACAGCACCTCCGACAGGTCGTCCATGATGCAGGTCTCTTTAGGGTCGATCAGGTTGAATTCCCTGACGAAGACGATGAAATGTGCGTATAGTGAGTTCAAGTGTCCCTGTAGCTCCAGAGCAACGGTCTCTTTAAAGTGCGCCCAGTAGATGTGCGCCAGCACATGAAACAGATACCGGCACACCTTCTTCACCAGAGACTCAAATGAATTTGGAAATGGTTTGCCTGAAATGAAATTAAGATATATCATTTCTGTTTTTTTTTTGTTTTTTTTTTTAATCAATTTCATTTATTGTTTGTTAATTTCATTAGTTAATTTGATTGATTTACTGTATTTAAATCAAATGTAAAGAAATTAAGGGTAAATAATTAAAAAATATTAAAAAAATATATTTTAATTAAATGTAAGATGATTAATATAATATTGTTTGTTCATTTGGTTTATTCATTTTATAGATTTTAACTCAAATCAAGAGAAATTAAAAGTTAATAAAACATTTTTTTTTAATGTCAAATGATAAAAGTAATATTGTTTGTTCATGTCATTTATTCATTTTAATGATTTTTTTTCTTCATAAAATTAAATAAGAAATTAAGAGTAAGTAATTTTAAAAATAATTTAAAACACATGATTAAAATAAGTTTAATTAAATGTCAGATGATTAATATATTATTTGTCCATTTTATTTATTTATTTTATTGACTTAACTCAAATTAAATTAAGAAATTAAAGTAAATGATTAAAACAAATAATTTAAAAGAAACTAAAATGAGTATGTTTAAATGTCCAATGATATCTATAATTTTGTATGCTTATTTCATTTATTCATTTTATTGATTTGTTTTCATCAAATGAAATTTATGGAAATTAAAAAATAAATAATTACAAAAATAAACAAATATCAATGAAAAATAATAAATGAAATTAAAGAAAAATATTAATAAAATAAATGTTTAAATAAATGTTGAATGATTAACACAATATTGTTTGTTCATTTAATTAATTTTATAGATTTTTCTAATAAAATCAAGAAAGTAAAAGTAAACAATTATAAAAATAAATAAAAATATTTAATGTATATCCACTGATTGACATAATACTGTTTGTTAATTGCATTTATTTTTAAAATAAATTTACATTTTGATCAATTAAAATTATTATTTTTTTTAATAAATGGTAAATTATTTTAAATTGAAAGAAATTTAAAGTAAATAGCAAAAAAATATTTACAATAAAATTAATTTATGTTCTTATAAGGGAAAAAGTTAAATGTTCAACTAATTCATATTTAACGAGCGAGCCAAAAGAATGTTCATGGAGCTCATTACATCATATGAACACTAGAGGGCGCCATTGACTTAAGGTCTTTTACTTCGAACTTTGAACTGTCATATCATGTAATTCTCTACAGTGACGTCTAGAGGGCAGTGTTTATACACACCGTATTTTGTGGGAAAGATTTCTTCATCCGTCACTAATTTCTGCACAAAACTCATCACGAAATCGACATACTGAGGTGCTGTGCACTTCGTCTTTTTCCCCCTTTCGTCATACCAGTAGTATATTCTGTAAAAAGAACACAAACAACGAAAGTTTATAATTTTCAGGGTGCAAACTTTATGAATCCACACTTTTCCAACAACTGTGTCTGGATGACAAAATAGAATTATTATTATTTTTTTTTTTTTACTGGAATGTAGCAATTACCACCTATTGAAGGAGACCTGCTGACCGGGTATTGAAGGGTAAAGTGGGTTTGAGGGGCTGCAGACTCTCCGCATAACTGCCCTAACAGCGCAGAGCCACTGACCGTGAACCATCATGCATTCAACAGTAGATGCTTTGTGGATGAGCACGATCCAACGTGAATGAAACAGGGTGAAATAATGACGGCTCAATGGCCAAAAAGTTTAACAGAACTAACCGTTGAGGCTAACCATAAATAGCGTGTAAACGGATATTTTATGCTTAAAAACGGAGAGGGCAAATGGTGGGATCAGTAGCAAAAAATGTTCTGAATGTTCTCAAATAACTTCAAATTATAGTCAATTTACAGATTATGAGAGTGGATTTCAAGTATACATGGTGGCAGTTTATTTTACAGATAATGAATCTACCACAAAAAAAACAAAGCCGATGCATTAATAGTGCATGATTTGTGGATGACAAAAGCACAAATAATGAATCTACACAATCAGTCAAAAGTTTGGACACTTCACTGAATGTAATATTCTCATAATCTTAAAAAAAAAAAAAAAAAAACACTTGCTTAAATGCTTATAATTAGCTTTACAAACAAAAGTAAATTGAGCCTAACATTTCAATTATTATTATTATATTATTTTTTTAAATGGATAAATTACACCAGATTTTGAAGGAAAGGCAGCAACAACACCAAAAAAATCTAAATTAAAGGCTATTTGCATGTCACTGTCCCTCTCTTTCCGGTAAAACTTTTCTTCAGCAATTGATCCATCACTTGAAAAACCAGCGGTGATGGAAAACTAGGGTTGTGTTTTGATGCGCACACCCATCCTCGCCCTTCATGGTATGCAGTTGGGTGAGTGCGTAATTGTTTGCGTTGTGTGTGTGTCAGTAATTCTTGTCATTTAACGTTTGGCTTGAATAGCAACAGATCTGGTTTTACATGGTCAGTGTGTGAAGGAGGAGTCTTTAGTGATTCACACCCAAGCCTCACTTCGGACAAACAAGGCAAAGGAGTTCAGCCTAGATTTGAAAAGTAAACATCGTGACCTGTGGGAATGTACAGTTAGAGGCACGATTACGCTTTTGACTGCGATTCTTCAGTTAGGGAAAAAAGGAAACACTTAAAACTTTCATCGATGATACATTTTTTTTATTTTTCTTATTTTTTTTTTTTTTTATGTCTGTCCTGGAAAAAAATACTGTTCATGGCCTTGATCAACCTTCAAGTGTTTTTTTTACATTAAATATTGTGTGCTTTAGTAATGGCATTTCACACTTTTGGGAGAAAAAGTTGAGCAAGTGTTGGACCTGCTTTGAATTAATACAAATAAAAAGAATATTGGCCGTTTCAAATACTAATTGTTTGGAAATAACACCTCTAAAAAAAATTTTTTACTCTCCGGTATAGCTAGTTCCAGATCATGATGTAAAATTCTTAAAATGTACAACATTTATCATCTTCAAACTGTTACTTTGCTGTGCAGAGATGTGTTTCCATGTCACTTTTATGATAACCAAACAGTAACAGTTTTGGAAAACCTTAATTGCTCTCTAAATTGCTTGGTGCGCCAGTAATGATAACAGTATTGTGGATAGTGATTTATGTGTTAAAGTGTTAAAAATAAATACCAGTTGATATTATTTATATTTTCTTAGGAAAATGTACAAATTAGAATTTTCCATAATTTTAAACATTTATTATAGAGAAGTTGTAGAGCCAAAATCTATTTTGCCTTCCAATCTAATCTTAATCTCAAGATGTAATTGCATAAACACACACACAAATAAATAAATAAATAAATAAAATAAAGCAATTTTAATTAACCTTTTAAAACTAGAAAGATTGTTTTTCAAAATCATTTATTTTTTAAACATCCTAGAAGACAGAAAAATTCTCCAAATGGAAGAATCATCCAAAAATGGAAACATCAGTTAAACGTTATTTTAACTACTAAGTAATTGTTTTTAAACAGACTGAAAAATGGTTGCTAGGAAAAATGTTTAGCCACATATCATACAATATATATATATATACACTGAACAAAATTATAAATGCAACACTTTTGTTTTTGCCCCCATTTTTCATGAGCTGAACTCATAAGACTTCTTCTATGTACACAAAAGGCCTATTTCTCTCAAATATTGTTCACAAATCTGTCTAAATCTGTGTTAGTGAGCACTTCTCCTTTGCCAAGATACTCCATCCACCTCACAGGTGTGGCATATCAAGATGCTGATTAGACAGCATGATTATTGCACAGGTGTGCCTTAGGCTGGCCACAATAAAAGGCCACTCTAAAATGTGCAGTTTTATCACACAGCACAATGTCACAGATGTCGCAAGTTTTGAGGGAGCGTGCAATTGGCATGCTGACTGCAGGAATGTCCACCAGAGCTGTTGCCCGTGAATTGAATGTTCATTTCTCTACCATAAGCCGTCTCCGAAGGCGTTTCAGAGAATTTGGCAGTACATCCAACCGGCCGCACAACCGCAGACCACGTGTAACCACACCAGCCCAGGACCTCCACATCCAGCATCTTCACCTCCAAGATCGTCTGAGACCAGCCACCCGGACAGCTGCTGCAACAATCGGTTTGCATAACCAAAGAACTTCTGCACAAACTGTCAGAAACCGTCTCAGGGAAGCTCATCTGCATGCTCGTCGTCCTCATTGGGGTCTCGACCTGACTGCAGTTCGTCGTCGTAACCAACTTGAGTGGGCAAATGCTCATTCGATGGCATCTGGCACTTTGGAGAGGTGTTCTGTTCACGGATGAATCCCGGTTTTCACTGTACAGGGCAGATGGCAGACAGCGTGTATGGCGTCGTGTGGGTGAGCGGTTTGCTGATGTCAACGTTGTGGATCGAGTGGCCCATGGTGGCGGTGGGGTTATGGTATGGGCAGGTGTATGTTATGAACAACGAACACAGGTGCATTTTATTGATGGCATTTTGAATGCACAGAGATACCGTGATGAGATCCTGAGGCCCATTGTTGTGCCATTCATCCACGACCATCACCTCATGTTGCAGCATGATAATGCACGGCCCCATGTTGCAAGGATCTGTACACAATTCCTGGAAGCTGAAAACATCCCAGTTCTTGCATGGCCAGCATACTCACCGGACATGTCACCCATTGAGCATGTTTGGGATGCTCTGGATCGGCGTATACGACAGCGTGTTCCAGTTCCTGCCAATATCCAGCAACTTCGCACAGCCATTGAAGAGGAGTGGACCAACATTCCACAGGCCACAATCAACAACCTGATCAACTCTATGCGAAGGAGATGTGTTGCACTGCGTCAGGCAAATGGTGGTCACACCAGATACTGACTGGTTTTCAGACCCCCCCGGACCCCCCCCCAATACAGTAAAACTGCACATTTTAGAGTGGCCTTTTATTGTGGCCAGCCTAAGGCACACCTGTGCAATAATCATGCTGTCTAATCAGCATCTTGATATGCCACACCTGTGAGGTGGATGGAGTATCTCGGCAAAGGAGAAGTGCTCACTAACACAGATTTAGACAGATTTGTGAACAATATTTGAGAGAAATAGGCCTTTTGTGTACATAGAAAAAGTCTTAGATCTTTGAGTTCAGCTCATGAAAAATGGGGGCAAAAACAAAAGTGTTGCATTTATAATTTTGTTCAGTGTATATACACACAGTACTTGCAAAAGTTTTAGGCACTTGTGAAAAATGTTGCATAGTGAGGATGTCTTCAAAAATAATGCCATAAATAGTTTTCATTTATCAATTAACATCATACAAAGTCCAGTAAACATAAAAAAGCTAAATCAATATTTGGTGTGGCAACCTTTGCCTTTAAAACAGCACCAATTCTCCTAGGTACACCTGGACACAGTTTTTCTTGGTTGTTGGCAGATAGGATGTACCAAGCTTCTTGGAGAATTCCCCACAGATCGCTTCTGTCTCTTTATGTAATCCCAGATTGACTCGATGTTCAGTGGGGGGCTTTGTTGGGGTCATTACATCTCTTGCAGAGTGCACTGTTCTTCTATTCAAATCTTTTCTATTTGCAAAAGTAACGTTTGGGAGTCTAAAATGTATTTTTCCTATTGACACACTAAAGCTGAAGATATTAATAATCATCTTATGACAAATATTTTTGTGAAACATCTTAAGTGCCTAAAACGTTTGCACAATACAGTATATGTATATATATATTTATACACCGATCAGCCACAACATTAAAACCACCTGCCTAATATCGTGCTGCCAAATCTCAGAATAGCATTCTGATGTGCTATTCTTCTCACCACAATTGTACAGAGCGGTTATCTGAGTTACCGTAGACTTTGTCAGTTTGAACCAGTCTGGACATTCTGTGTTGACCTCTCTCATCAACAAGGCATTTCCACCACAGCACTGTCACTCACTGGATGTGTTTTGTTTTTGGCACCATTCTGAGTAAATTCTAAAGACTTTTGTGTGTGAAAATCCCAGGAGATATACTAAAACCAGCCCATCTGGCACCAACAATCATCCATGAAATTATCTAATCAGCCAATCGTGTGGCAGCAGTGCAGTGCATAAAATCATGCAGATATGGGTCAGGAGCTTCAGTTAATGGTCACATCAACCATCAGAATGGGGGAAAAAATGTGATCTCAATGATTTTGAGTGTGGCATGATTGTTGGTGCCAGATGGGCTGGTTTGAGTATTTCTGTAACTGCTGATCTCCTGGGATTTTCACGCACAACAGTCTCTAGAATTTACTCAGAATGGTGCAAAAAACAAAAAACATCCAGTGAGCGGCAGTTCTGTGGATGGAAACGCCTTGTTGATGAGAGAGGTCAGCAGAGAATGGCCAGACTGGCTGGAACTGACAAAGTCTACGGTAACTCAGATAACCGCTCTGTATAATTGTGGTGAGAAGTTTAGCATCTTCATTGACTTTGTCTGACGTTGGCGCTGTTTTGGTGACATGAGGGGGACCTACAAAATATTAAGCAAGTGGTTTTAATGTTGTGGCTGATCGGTTATATAAACACACAAAACAGTGAAAACAATTTCAAATGCTTTAATGAAACTCATGAGACTAAAGGTACAAGGTATGAGAAACTACACTGCTGTCACAACTAATGCTGTAATTGACTGGAATTAATTGGAATTCAATTGAAGTCCTGATCTTCTCAAACACATAACAGTGAAAAACAATTAACTACATGCTTTCATGGCCATTTAATTGGTTACGCCTCACAATCGAATTCTGAGAATGGTTGCCTTGTATTTTCTCGTTCAAAACACATTTGAAAGCCAAACAAGGACTGGCTTCAGTGAAATGCGTGTCAACTTCATTCCAGTCATGCGTTAACCTGATTCAGTCCCACAAAACCAGATCTCTGCAAAGCTTTAGTGCTGATCTGGGATCTGGCCTTAAGCTGGTAAAATACTGTGAAAATGAGAAGTATTTGATTCAAGAGTACTTCTTGTAAAAACTAAGTTTTGATTCTTGCCCCAGGACAAGCCTGGAGGGACATCAAGACGGTAAGACACAAGAGAGAAAGAGAAAAGGAAATAGAGCTTACGTATTACAGGCTGTCATGGCTTGACAAGTGTCCCCAGTGCAAAACTCTGAGATTGTGCTATACTGCAGGTTTATGAGATTGAAGAAGGTTGTTGCTGCATAGGACAAAAAAAAAAAAAAAAAGGTTTTATGAGGTGACATCCACAATATTGTGACAGGTCTTTCATGAAGTAAAAGTAAAACTGCAATTCAGCTCACACTTATTTCTTTGAAACATCTTTTTTTAACAGTAAGAACACACACTTTCCCATTCATAAATGGTTACATTTTTATTAAACTGTTAGCATTTTTCAAAGCTTTCTCTATTTAAGAAGTCAGTGCTCTGAAACTGCTTTGTACTCAAAACTGTTTCGTGTGCACACTGGACAGCTACTGATTTTCAAACACTTGACTGACAGGTGTTATTTTTTTTAAGGCAGACAAAGGCTCTAAGCCTCAAAGTACAGGGCAAACACTCATAATGGCTTTAATGTTTGGTTAAGAACTCACTGTTGTTGGCAAGCCATTCGTTGAGGTCTATCTCTTTGGTGGGGAGCGCCACCAACTCCTTGAGGTCAAAGTCCACAACCCGAACTTTTGTGTACTCTGGCTCTAAGTAGTGCTTCTTCTCTTCCGCAGGCATTTTCTTTCCATTGGGCTTCGTTTTGGATTTCCTGCAAGACAGAAGACACAAGTGACACATTAAGATAAGATGGATAGAGTGAAACGAAGACCATACTTAAGGGAAGTGTGTAGTTATGGTGCCATTAGTGGCACCAAACAGAGTTGCAAAATTTAATAATGTTTCCAAATGCTGACTTCTATTTTTCAGACAAATAGGCAGTCTTGCCTCAAACTTATAAATAGATGGTAACTCTCGATCTTCCGAAAGTCTCACAAGATTCACTTTTATACCCTCCATACACTGTTTATTTTGAGTCCCACAGCAACCCTAACCCTCACCTTGCAGAAAATGTGAATTTTATGAGAGTTTCCCAGAACAACTACCATGCAGACCAGTGTTTCCCAGCCTTTTCTATAAGTACTCCCACAGCACCATTAGTAATGCTCAAGTACCCCTTCATCGACACAAAACCAAAGATGTGTAACAAAGGAAAATTGTTATTTAACGTTATCACTGATATTGCAATATCTCTGATGTACAAAATAAAAAGAAGTTGCAGGTTATTATATTTATTCATCATCAACAACAAAAACAAAACCAAGCCAAATTAAACTGTAAAACTCGCAATTAGAACAGACTGCTATTAATTATACCTGGGACCTTTTACTTTGGTATAAAAAATAATTGTATCATTAGTTTTTCATCATTTTGACAGACAGATAATGGACCATCTATCCATCCATCCATCCATCTCTATCTATGTTAATGTTTGGCCAACATGTTTATTGTCTACATGCATAATTTATACTATTTACAAGTATTTACACTGAGATGTAGAACAAGAGCTAAAACGGTACTGTCTTATAAAGACTTCCTGCTGAGCACATATTAACGCGAGTGAAGTCGCACGGCTTCTTTATTAGAATTAAATGTTTCTTTTTGTCGTTTTGATCAACAACTGACTGTAGAGGACAGAGAGGATATTAAAAGAGACATTGTCAAGGACAAATGGATTACATGGATCTCATCTTGCATGATACAAGATTGATTTTCGAATTTTAAGAATAGACATAGAGATTAATTAATTCAGAAATCTACATCTTTACCCAGCCCTAATATCTATTATTTATATTCAAAGTTGTTTCAAAGGTTAAACAAAGCAAAATCAAATTCTTTGAGTACCCGCTGGAACCTTCTCATGTCCCCTTTGGTACGCGTATTCTCGGTTGGGAATCACTGATCTAGACATAACCATTGGTTTAGCCAGTGTTGCAATGTCAGGCTGCTTAAACATAGAATACCTCAATGTTTAATGTGAAAGCACCAGTGTTTAAACTATTCAGGAAGTTAACCTCCCAA
The DNA here is from genome assembly GCF_019703515.2 of Myxocyprinus asiaticus. NCBI lineage: Eukaryota > Metazoa > Chordata > Actinopteri > Cypriniformes > Catostomidae > Myxocyprinus > Myxocyprinus asiaticus. The sequence continues at coordinate 7,931,310 of NC_059391.1, forward strand.
TGACTTACTAAGGGGCCGTTCAGACCGAATACATTCTCGCGTTAAAAAAGCTAGATGCAGTGCAATGAAATGGAACACAATGCAGGTGTCTGGAGATGTGTTTTTTAAAGGTTGGTAGTTCTTTTAAATTGACATGGTATCTTAAAAACGTGGCACTTTTGCACGAGACACTGGAAAAAGCTCATGGTTACATAGAAAACTATTAAAAACAATTCTGACAGATTCAGCTCTTGCATGAGACCCTGAAAAAACAATCTGGCATGGTGCAGTGGTCGAAGAAATCTGTCTAGCTCTCATTTACTTAGAAAAACAATAAAATAACAGCACAGATGGATGCAAAAAGCATGTTTGGTGTAAACAGACCAATACAGCTCTCTTCGTATTTTAAACTAGAATAGAAGTACATTGAAAAAACAACAATCACTTTCAAAGTTGTTGTAATATAAGGCTCCTCAAGAAATGTAACACATTTTCAAAAGATTTGAGAGAACGGGTCCTAAACCCCTACATCTCTACTTCTTTGGAGTAACCCAAATTTCTCGTCAGTTTAAAGTGGAGGTGTCAAAACTGACTTTTAATTCCAGTGCTAGTTTTAACATGTAAATGCCAGAATTGCACAGCCGTGGTAGCTCCCGCAGCTGGCTGGGACAAAGGTTACGGGGGGCATTAAACAGCTTATAACAAGAGTACAGGTGAAGACAGGTTATAAAGAATTTACATCCTTTCCTTGCACTCCATTTGCTTCTTCTTTGGTTTATATTAACCACTGGTTTATGTTTAAGTGACAGAACAGTAGAACAAATGATGCACTTCAACAAAGAATGTATCAACACGGATTGCTCATTTGAACTCTTTTCTTTCTTACAGCCTTACAACTGTTTTGTTTTGCTTCAGAAAAGAAACTTAAATTCCCTGAATTTACTGCTCATCCACCAACTTGATTTCCTGTTCAACTCACTTAACATTGTAAACAACTCATTCCCAGCCTCAAGTGTCTGACCATCTTCACAATTTCCTCTTCTTCACACACAATAGTCTACCACAGGACCAGGAAGAAAACCTAGCCGATCTCAGACTCAAAAGTCCATAAACACCTCTTTTAAATTGAAGCCAACACATAGGAATGACTTGGTGGGATTGGCGTGATTCATGCCCCATTGAATTGCTTCTGAGTGGGAAAGTTCATATCACCCACCTAAGGTCTCAAGTTTAATGAATTCAAAGGTCTACAATCATGGAGCATGGTCAGATAAACATCACTAGATTATGGGAAGGCTGGTAAACTTCAACTTTATTCGGAAGTCGTTCTGTTTACCATGTAGCATTAGTGTTATGTGTATAACAGGAAAGAAACAAAGATAAATTACAGTGGGAATTCACACTATGAAGCAATTCACAGCCAGGTTAATTTTTATAGGGGTCATAGATACCGAAAGAAAAACATGAATCCAAAATATGAAGGAAATAACGACACAGAACAAAAAAAGAGGATCCTTTTTGCGGGTATTGCTTGGTCCTCTTACAACAATGGAAAATTGTCCACAGATGCCATAATAACGAACTACCTCAATATTGAAATTGGAACAGTGGTAGTCTGATTTTGTTGTTGATTTGAATGTGTTTTTATTCATGTATTTGAACAAAACAAACCCCTAACTCTTTTCCGTATTAAACTTGTCCCACACTGTTTTGTGCTAAGGACATAAATGATACCTCAAATTGTGCTTTTGCACTGTTACATTTCTCAGCGACTTTTTTAGGGGTGTAATGGTTCTCAGTAAAAAACTAACCGCACGGTTCACCACCCACTGTTTGGTAAGAACTGGCACCGCAGTTCACCTCAAGTTTAATGACACATCTGGAGCACAAGGTTTGGCAAAGAAAACTAAGCGTCCAACAGACACGCACAGTTACAACCTCCGCTAATGCACCTGAATGGATCTGTATGGATACGCTCTGCCTGTGTTTCATGTGGGTCAACTTGATGATATCATAGTTCTGCACATATTGCTGTGTGTAGTTGAAAATGGCAAGTGGAGAAAACAAGCCATTGACAGAGAAGCCCCATGTGTTCTCCCGTCTGGAAAGTTTTCTATTTGCTGTCAATTACAGAATCAGAATGAGCTTTACAGAAGCAGAATGGTGACAGAAGCTTCCAGTGCAAAGAGAATGCAACCAATGAATGCATACATACAAACAAGTGAATTTAAACATATATACATATATACTATATGTATATATTACAACAGCGATGGTCAAAAACATTAACAAAACAGGTACTGTTTTCAGATATCGCTCGATGCGAGTGTCGTATTATACTGGTAATGCATTGATATATGATTAGTTATTTACGCCGACATCACCCAGGGAAAGCGCACGGCGTGCACTGAGCCGCAGGTGAGCCCGAAACTGCACACACTCCCTTCCCTTCTTTAGCAGGCACTCAGTGCTAATTCGGGCATGACACAACAACTAAAGCGCTTGGGGTGTTCATTGCCAAAGTTATTTTGCCCTACTGCGGTGATAAGGATGTTGGATTTTAGCACATGATTAAAACACTCGAGTCCCATTACGACAGTCCTTCTCCTATCCATTTTAATAACAACGTTCCTTCTATAGTGATGTACAGCTTCCAAATGTTGAATATGAGTTGAGTTTGAAATGCACTTTATGTTGATGCATGCAGCGTAATAATGCAGGTATTGAGTTAAAATGTTGATTTAGTACTGAGAGAAAATTATTATTATTATTTTTTTTTTTTTTTTAAGTTAAGGTCCCTAAGAAAATGAACCATGGTTTTCCTATAGTAATACTGTAGTAATCATGATTGTAATAACAATGACTGCTGTCACCATGTTTTGTTTTTGTTTTGTTTTTATCAGAAATTATGGTTTTGATACAACTGGTTTTACAACAGTTATACAAGTAGTTTCCATATAACCATGACAATAACCAAGTTGATTTTGTGGTTACAATTATTTTACTACAAATAATACCATGATTAAACTATGGTTACTGTAGTAAAACCATGATTTTTGTAAGGGCAAACCTGTTGACACATTTACCACATAGTGTATTCTTACTTTAGATTTGGCAGTAATATTTTTTTTTGCTGAATATTGCAAATATCGAACCGTACAGAAACCGTGACCCTAAAACTGTGATACAAACCGAACCGTGAGAAATTTGAACTGTTACACCCCCTAGACAGGGGTCCTTCCCTTTTTGACCAATAATTTGACTTTTCCAGACTTTTATGAAATCTTGAAATCCCTTTTTCATAATAATTGTGATTTTAGACTGATTCACTAACAAATCATTCAGACCAATTTGTGAACCATTGAAGAAATAACTGAGAAGAACCGACTCAAAAGAAGGATTCACTTGCAAATCTGACTTGCAAATCACTATGGCTTGCAAGCAAGTTCTACTCTACACAAACTCTAATCAAGAGCATTATTGCACTGATGAAATCCACAACACTTCATGCTCCATTCACTCCCATACGACTGCGAGAGACTGGAAACACACGCTTGTGCAAAGACATTTTGCATTCGGCTGTGAATTCAGACCACATGGCTCAATACAACGATTGCAAATAACAAAGCTGCATGGTTTTATTGTTGCAGAAAAGTGAGAAGACAGTCTTGATAGATGGATAGCTTGTAACATTTATTAAAACCAGAAACCCTCGAGTGTGCCATCATATCCTGTCCATTGCGATGTCCAAAATAATTTTGCATGCTCAAAGTTTAGTGTGACCACAGCTTTACATATAGTTGAAGTCAGAAGTTTACATACACTTAGATTGAAGTCATTAAAACTCTTCTTCTTTTTTTTCTTTTCTTTTTTTTTTTTTTAAAACACTCCACAGATTCAATATTAGCAAACTATAGTTTTGGCAAGTCATGTCATCTACTCTGTGCATGACATGTAATTTTTCCAACAATTGTTTACAGACAGATTGTTTCATTTTTAATTGACTATATCATAATTCAAGTGGGTCAGAAGTTTACATACACTAAGTTAACTGTGCTTTTAAGCAGCTTGGAAAATTCCAGAAAATGATGTCAAGACTTTAGACAATTAGCTTCTGAATTGGAGGTGTACCTGTGGATGTATTTTAAGGCCTACCTTCAAACTCAGTGCCTCTTTCATTGACATCATTGGAAAATCAAAAGCAACCAGCCAATACCTCAAAAAAAAAAAAAAACATTGTGGACCTCCACAAGTCTGGTTCATATTTGGGAGCAATTTCCAAATGCCATAAGGTACCACGTTCATCTGTACAAACGATAGTATGCAAGTGTAAATACCATGGGACCACGCAGCCATCATACCGCTCAGGAAGATGACGCATTCTGTCTCCTAGAGATGAACGTAGTTTGGTGCGAAAAGTGCAAATCAATCCCAGAACAATGGTAAAGGACCTTTTGAAGATGCTGGAGGAAACAGGTAGACAAGTATCTATATCCACAGTAAAACGAGTCCTATATCGACATAACCTTAAAGGCTGCTCAGCAAGGAAGAAGCCACTGCTTCAAAACTGCCATAAAAAAGCCAGACTACAGTTTGCAAGTACACATGGGGACAAAGATCTTACTTTTTGGAGAAATGTCCTCTGGTCTGATGAAACAAGAATTTAACTGTTTGGCCATAATGACCATCGTTATGTTTGGAGGGAAAAGGGTGAGGATTGCAAGCCGAAGAACACCATCCCAACCGTGAAGCATGGGGTGGCAGCATCATGTTGTGGGGGTGTGCAGGAGGAACTGGTGCACTTCACAAAATAGATGGCATCATGAGGAAGGAAATTATGTGGATATATTGAAGCAAAATCTCAAGACATCAGCCAGGAAGTTAAAGCTTGGTCGCAAATGGGTCTTTCAAATGGACAATGACCTCAAGCATAGTTGTGGCAAAATGGCTTAGGACAACAAAGTCAAGGTATTGGAGTGGCCATCACAAAGCCCTGACCTCAATCTGATAGAAACTTTGTGGGCAGAACCGAAAAAGCAAGGAGGCCTACAAACCTGACTCAGTTACACCAGTTCTGTCTAGAGGAATGAGACAAAATTCCAGCAACTTATTGTGAGAAGCTTGTGGAAAGCTACCCAAAACATTTGATCCAAGTTTTAAAGGCAATGCAACCAAATACTAACAAAGTGTATATAAACTTCTGACCGACTGGGAATGTGATGAAAGAAATAAAAGGTGAAACAAATAATTCTCTCTACTATTATTCTGAAATTTCACATTCTTAAAATAAAGTAGTGATCTTAACTAACCTAAGACAGGGAATGTTTTCTACAATTAAATGTCAGGAATAGTGAAAACTGAGTTTAAATGTTTGGCTAAGGTGTCTATTCAATGCATATCTAAAGAAAATGTATAAGGCCTAAACACTCAAAACACCTTAGCAACTGAACATACACAGCAATGCCCTGGCAACCTCCCCAACTTTTTAGCACTGTGGTGAGTCACATTTTCTTCACGAAATGTACAAATCTAGCACTATTCTTTAAAACTGATCTGGGTTCAGCTTATCTTCCTTAACCTGACCAAAAGTATTACTGAAGAACCTGCACAGCTGATCTAGGATCAGTATACATTATTGACATTTAAGGATCAGCCAATATCAATTGAAACCAGCAAGCGGACAGCTGTCAGGTCCAGCTGGTAAGAGAATGAAATGGAAGTTGAGGCTTGAGTCAGCTGGAAGATCTGAACATCTTGCAGAGCCTTTGATGGATCGGCACATCTGATGGGATACAAGAGCTCAAACAAGCTTCTTCTTGCAAAACAACATCCCTCCTCTGATTAAAAGGACATACTACCTCTCGCAACACAATACAGTCTTAAAACGGAGACGGATCCAGAAGAGAACATTGTTTCTAAAATTGGTGTCAAATTGGAGCATAGAATGACCAACGAAGGGAAACGCAGGTTTGGAGTTTGATAAATACTGGACAACACAAACACAAGAACAAACACAAATGTTGTTTCCAGCTGTGTTGACGATACAGGTCTGGCTTGACCTGAGAGTCTGAAAACTACAATGCCTTTTATGGCAAAGATATCTGCGGGAAACGTTTATGAGTAGGCACGGTGTGTTTGTGTGTGTGACAAGAGGGCTGCTGGCAGCAAGAAAGTTTTTCTTTCTCCTAAAATAAACTAGCAAAAGGCTTGAGAATTTGTCCTGTGCCGCATAATTTTCGTAAAAACGGCGCTTCCTGGAAACTTACTGAACTTGGGGAAGGCTAAAATAAAACAATGTGTGCTCTGATTTCTGGACGCACAAACTTTGTTTTTTCTCCTTTGAATTGAATACCAACTAATTTGGGGTACTGACGCAACAACATTATTGGCGTAAAGTTTTAGGATTCCAAGAATCCATTCCTGGATATTCCTTTCCTTTTTTTTCCCCCCCTGCACTTCCAAAGGATGGAAGACTACACTGATGACTTCAGAATCGAATCCAAGACATCAAACATAAGTATAGATGTTTGTCTAACACAGTCAGTACTTTTGCATGCACTTCAAAAGTTTGATATTAAACTAAAAGTGTACCAGTCTTTTACTTAGTCAAACTAACAGGCTTAGATAATGCAATAGTAGCTCTACTTTGTTCAGCACGTAAACAAGTTAGTCAGACCAAAATTGGCCTCAGTAATGTGCTCATATTCTGAAAGACAGGTGACATGAGACATATATTATCGGCACTTCCATAGCTGACGTACTTCCTTCAAATATTTGATTACGCATTGTGTCGTGTATACTTTGACGAATAGATAAAGACTGTAGCTTGGCTACACACAAAAAATTAAAACAGTTGTAGCTCAATTATAGCAGTGCATGTAAACGTTCTGAGTGTGTTGATCATGGCAGTACCTGTAATATTTATGGCCTTTCCTCAAAGGACTGGGATGGATAAAGAACAGAAACTAGTAAGAGAACTTTTAACAATTAAGCAAATAAATAGCTGGTTGACACTCTATCTGACAAATATTAAGTGCTCGGGTCTGTTCAGAATCTCCAAGATGAACTATGCCAGAGGCTCAACACGTTGTGTGCATTCTCATTCCAGCATCTGCTGGAAGATCTAAACATTTGTAAATCATACTGACTCAAACAGAACTCTTGAGAACAAGCATGGGAACTTCAAAGCCTCCATATGCATACCAATACTACAATTATTACAATCTGTAGATCAGTAAATAGCAGTCAACAAATTGGTTTCAGTGTTTTCAGTGGACTCTATCTGCATAGTTTCTTTGCTTTGGAGACGTTAAGCAGAATGTTTAATTTAACACTTGGTAGTGATTGATTTGGCTGATATTTGGCTATTTTCAGATTACCGCCATCAGTCACTAACTGTGTTCGCTCGGGAACTTTCCATTTGTGGCAGTTCCAAAATCTATCATAGTCCACTATCTGAAGACTGAAAATTCTATACAAATTCTATACAAAGATCCTAAAAATTCAAATAATGAAAAACAATATATATATTTGAACCTCACTGGACAGTGGACAACTACAGTAGCTTTGAACACATCTTCTCAAGTGCCTTCTGGTCTTTGGCCATGTCTGTCTAACCAAGTTTGGACTTCCTTGTTCTCATGGGCATGAAGTGTGTGTGAAGAGCCATTGAGATGACAGTATTGTGTTAAACACAGGAACAGCACCAAGGGGACGGCACAAGCACAGGTCATCAGCATCAAAAAAGATAGGTGGGTGAGGAGAGGGGCCTTGTTAAAAATAAATGGCTTTAAGTTAAATTAATTGTTAAGTCAATTGTTTCAGGTTAAATGGGTTTTACAATTGTTGTTGTTAGACATCATTATTGATTCATACAAATGGTACCTTGGTGAAATGTAAATGTCAACCACATTTTGTTGATTTATGAACACTAAATACCACACATACATGAACAGTTTTTGAAGGCGGGAGATCAGAGCATCTTATCGCACTTAACTTCATCAGTATAGAGCTGTTCAGATTGTGGTCCAAAAACCCAGCATTTTTTAGCCATAGGGTCCCTTAGTATTTTTCTATGGGATTTTATAATGGCAGTATTAGATTTAAGAGTAAAATAAGGTCTGTGGTAAACATTACTTTAAGATTTTTGGACGTTTTGTTATACAACATCAATTACACCCAGTCATACCAAATCCTTTTCAAGCCAAGTAAGTCCACTCGGCAGCCATCTTGGTAATACCCCCGGGCAGTTATTTTCTACGGATACAAGCGACATAAAAGTACAGTTCCTATTTACTTGAATGTGCAAAGACAGAAATCTCCAAAATGGTTGGTCAAGATTATAATCAAACAACATATTTCAAATCAGCATTTAAATCTGTCAACAATGGTATCACAAATTGTGCTCTTTAGATTAGATCACGCTAAAAAGCACTATTTGTCAGGCTGGTCCAGCATGCATTTTCTCGAGTTCACTGACAGGCTATGTCTGTATCTAAAAGGTGATTGACTCTTTTACCTGTAAGTCAGGACTTCCCTTTTTACATCAGCCACATTGGGTGTTCCAATTCCTCCCATTCATTTTAATACTTGTGCTCTGGTCATGCCCTAAATGTTAATTTTTTTAAAAGACTATTCCGGGCTCAATCGACAGCATTTGTGGCATAATGTTGATTACCACAAAAATGTATTTGGACTCGTCCCGTCTTTAAAAAAAAAAAAAAAAAAGCAAAATTGGAGGTTACAGTGAGGCACTTACAATGGAAGTGAAGGGGGCCAATTTTTGGAGGGTTTAAAGGCAGAAATGTGAAGTTTATAATTTTATAAAAGCACTTACATTAATTCTGTCAAAACTCATGTATTATTTGAGCAGTAAAGTTGTTTAAATTGTCATTTTTGCAGTCATTTTAGGGTTTAATCTATCTGTTTTGTTTTCAAACAAAAGTTTCCGACTTATTCACAGGCTAAATATGCATGAGAAACGTGCAGCAGTCTCAACCAATCAGACAACTGTAATCGAAATATATATATGTTCGTGCATGTTATTGAATAATAAATTCGATCACAACTGTCAGATTGGTTGAGAATCCTCGACGTGTCATGCACATTTATGAATTAAGCGGGAAATGTTTTAATGACTGGCAATGACATCATTCTTTGAATTATAAAGCGTCATGCACTAATAATGAAAAAAAAAAGTATTTAATTTAGATATAGGCTACAATAACTCACTTAAGTTCGTTCTTCACTTATGTAATACATTTTGCGTGGATGATGGCTTTAAAAAATAATATACTATAATATACATTATTCTAGGCTTACATTAAAGTACATCATCTATAAGTATGCTTTATCATTTGTCTTATGGAATAATCATTATTTGAGAATAATGAAATGCAATTAAAAGTCTACTGAATGCACACTAAATACTGTAACGGCAATAACATCGCAAAATTGTTTATAAACATATGTAGCTTATATAATGCACCGAATTTATAGAACTTATTATTAAAGCGAAATCATTTATCATACAGCTCTGAATTCGGTTCATGTCGGTGCTGCCAGTTTAATCTACCAGATTTAATGAAAACAACAATGCTACTTTACCTCAAAACCTTGCCAATAGCCTGAAGAACCATCTTGCAACTTAATCCGGTTCTAGGTGTTTTCTGTGAGTGCATATCCGAAGTGCTGAGAAACGATGGACTGACAGTCCGGGGAGTTTTGAATTGACCGGTCTTTCCCTTTCTCTTCAGCAGATGTTTTTAAACTCTCTCTAGTGAGTGTATAATAAATAAAGTTCATGCAACAAGTCCCACCACAGGACAGCCAATCAGAAATGCGTAAAGGCGGGGCACAAAGTGTTAACGCCAATCATAAGAACGAAGGGGCGTGGCGTGTTGTGGTTGATATGCAGTTTGAACGTCTACTCCTCTGCTGTTCCTCTTGGTCAGTGGGATTCATATTATGGTCAGTGTGGCGTAACCTGCATCCGAATTAATGTTACTCCTTTACAATTACGCTTAAGGGGAAACATTTAGCTAGTATAATTAAAAGTTATTCTGTTAACTTGACAATGCACTTAAAAAAAAAATCAGAACCTAGCATAAATATCAATTATGTTTATATATATATATATATATATATATATATATATATTATTTGAGATAAAAAATAAATTAAAAAAAAGGACAATTCTTAATGCAAAGACAAAACACATCAGGGTTACACAGATTTCAGCAGTATTTCGAAAGTTAAAAAACACAAAACAATTCTGCCTGACACTGAACTTTGCCTGAAGCCAAAATACACACAAATTCCTGTCCGAGACACTGAGAGGAATATGTTTCAACGTCACTTTGACTGGCGATAGTGAAACAAAGGATTTCAAGGCCTCATCCAAACATTTGTAAGTGTATTGGATTCTGGGCAACTTTAATATACTTAACATGAGAGAAATTCCCCCCAAAAATTACAATTGTCCCCTAGACTTTCATTGAATACAGAACAGAAAGTTGTAGGTGACTATGAAGTGGAAAGTCTATTCGTGGGAATCTTGGTAAGATTTTGGTTTCATTCCTGTGTTTTTATTCATATCTCACTAGAAAGTCACAAACAACATATGGTAGGACATTAATATTTACATAATCTAACTACTTTCGTAAATGGGATCTTGTGTCTTTCCACAAAAGGAAAATATTGAAGCTAGTGAATCATAAAACCACATATTTGTTGTAATGAGCAAGGTTAGTCTGACGTACTCTGACGTCCTCAAACTTTAGCTGTTCACCTAAACAAACAGGAACAATTGATAATGCCAAATTTAGAAAGTTCCTTACGGTTAAAAAATTGCATTTCATCTCAGCAATCTATACATATTACGTATGAGGGGCTGGACTTGCGATCCAAAGCAAAACCTCAGTCTGGTCCCACATTATTCATGTGGTGTTTACTCACCACCTGATTCACCAGACAACTGAAACGACATACCAGCAACATCTGTCGTGTCTGATAACACAATTAAGTCATTGATTTCCAGGACACACTTCCTGCGTAGCCATTTACTTTCAGTCTTAAGTGTTTAGTCGTGTTCTGTTGAATGACCAATTAAAGAACAAAATTGTACTGTAGGGCAAGGCATCATGTCTGAGAAAGTGACATCATACTAGAGTGAGTAGACATGGCATAAGCATGGTTCATGTTTACTGCCCATCTCACATAATGGATATGAATCGCATCCAATAAGTGCACTCTGCCTGGTACGGAAAAAAAAAAACACACAATAAATGGATAGTTGACATGAAATACTTTGGGAAGTTGTCATGTCTGGCAGTATGGCTTATATATGTTTGCTTCTTTTTCTTAATTTACCTAAAATCTTGATGTTGATAAAGAAAAAGGTTGGAAGGCAAATATTTCATCAACTATCTATCAAAACATTTTCCTCAATGTTCAAAACAATTACTGTTTTGCTCAAGCTCGAAATCACATGGTCACATGGCTCGCTTGACTCGTTTGGTAAGAAAGTCAACGAACATTCCTGTTAGACAAAGCAAACAGAAAAAAATCCCTTCACACACAGCTCGGAGCTGAAGCATCCAGCGAATGGAGTAATCCAGCTCTGCTGAAGTGCCGAGGGCAATGCGAGATGATCGAGACACATAAAACCAGCACACAATCATGTTGCAATCTGAGAAATGCTTTAAATGCAGCTGGAACCTTTTTCAAAACTTCTACTTGGCTTTAAATTAATACATTAACAATTTAAAGTAGCTTGTGGATCTTTCATTCTCGGATCAATTAAGCTCAATCGACAGCATTTGTGGCATACTGTTGATTACCACAAAAAGATTATAGACTCATCCGTCCTTTTCTTAAAAAAAAAAAGAAAGAAAAGAAAGAAATAGGGGTCACATTGAGGCACTCATTGTTTTCCGGGATTACATAGTTTACGGCATTCTGTCATCATGGCAAGTTGTAAAATTGGCTATAAATTTACACTGAAAAGTGATTTTATCACACTAAAATCATGTAACACATATATTGTTCTTGTCTTGTGGCTATACTTTTGAAAGAAAAGGAGGGACAAGTTAAAATGAGTTTTAACCCGGAATATTCCTTTAAGCTTTTCTACAGTCAACCTTGATGAGCTTCACGCATTTAAAGTAATTAAAGCCTTTTGTGATACTGATCATGAGATAAGCCTTCATAAAAACACTCCCAAAAGTGGTCTTTTCCTGTTCTGGTCAGCAATGACAAAAAAGCCCTACATTTTTAAATAAAACTTTAAAAACTACAAAAATATATACACTGGGGTCCAAAAGTTTTTATTCAATCCTGAAAATAGACAAAGTTGTACAATTCAAAAAAAAAAAAAAAAAGTATCACATACCAAATACTTAGCAAATTAATATCAAATTCATTTACATCTTTTCAATTAAACTTTTCACTCAGATTGTTTTGCTGATTATGTAATTTGTAATGAAAGGTTGTATATTAAAGCTACTCTATGTAACTTTTGGTTGAAGCATAGAACTACAAGTTCCTTGCGAAGGAACACTGTTTTGGTATTTACGTGAGCTGGGCTTCGGCTCTGCTCTTCAGCGTGGATTAATCTGATAGTTTGAGGAGTATTGGTGTAACCATGGTTACAGGTGATCAACTTATCAGAGCGAACGTCACTAAAGATAACAAAACTCACCCCCTCCTCTCAAAAAATAAATAAATAAATAACAAGAGGAAGAAAAAGACAGATATCCGAAAAATATCTTAATAGCAGGTAAGTAGCATATCTTCCGCTGTTGTTTTGATTAATTGAAAACAACTGTTTCAAAATAAATAACGTTACAAAAGTTAGACAACGGTGACATTAGACAACGATTGCTAGTCATATCACATAGTCAAATGGTGGAAATTATTATTTTCTTAGCTAGCAGGAAAATAGACCAAGGTAGTAACTAGTTTAGAGATTGCATTGTTACCAGCATAAAATAATTTTGTTTCGGAGAGTCTATTTACTCTAACTCCGCCCACCATTGCTCAGACCAAACTCAAGACAGCCATGACAGATTTATTTGTGGTCAACTGCTGATCAAATGAAGGTGGGCATATTTGAATTTTTCACAATGGGGCAGAGACATTAAACTGGTTAATGGGTTAGACATTTAGTGGATTAAGTGATTGGATAACCAAGTGATTATTTTCGCTCCAGTAGTCTGGTGGAAACACAGGATTTTATGACAAACTGTGTCCCCATGTGCAGCATAGTAACTTTGTGTGCAACAATGGTATGTGTATGTGTTGTCACGCTGGTGATCCAGGTTCGAATCCCACCCCTTGACATACTTTTTCCCATGTCTCTACTCTTAATATTTCCTATAATACTACTTATAGTAATAAATAAAAGAGATTCCTCACAGTGATTTAGTCACAGTGAAGGTCGGGAATTGAGAGAAGCATTTGATCCGGACCATGGTCTTACTGTAGTAATATTATAGTAACCATGTGTTTTGGTGGAAACTAGTTCTGATGTACTAACCATGGTGTTACTACAGTAACACTGTAATTAACTGTTAATAGCAGTTAATAGTAACCATGATTTTACTAGTAAAACCATGGTTAATTTTTGTAAGGTAGGGTTAGGGGTTGGAGTAGGGTGTCTGTGGGACTCCAAATAAACACAATAAAAATGCTGCAGTGATGCCAATATACTGTATGTTAGTATTTAAACAGGGGTGTAAGAGTATCTGCCACTATTTGCACTCGAGAGCAAATAGCATGATTTTTGTTGATTTTTACACAGTGCAAATAGCCACGGCATTTTTTTGTTTTACCCCATTGTCCTTCCTTGAAAATGAAATCAAGCACTGCAGTACCACAATCCATAATAAAATGCCCCATTAGAGTATCTAACGCTATCTACCTTGCTAAGCGAGCTACCTGGCTAACTATCGAACCAATAAAATGTCTTTCTTGTCGAGCAAGAAAAACTTCATCTCTGTGTCGGTTTGAAATCCTTTCAGATCTCGGAGTTGTCGCCACATCTGAAAAAGCCAAGCCTACGTTGTTTCGTGTTTTATTATTACGGGCTCTGTCGCATTCCCTTTTTGCTTGTAGACTCTTCTCGGTTCGAGGTTTCTTTATTTTGAAAACGGGTGATTCCCCAGAGGAATGCCTTTTTGTATGATCCGTGGTCAATGTTGCTCAAGTGTTGAAGCTACCTATCACCGCACATATACAGGTGCTGTAGTAGCTCCGGACCTTCTTTTCTTTATTTACGGACATGATGTAAAAACGCACAGATGACTGGCGGATGTAATTTCCCGCCAAATCCATTCCGACAGCTCTAAAATATAAATCATTATTATAGGATTACCATTGTGAATTGGGGTACGGCAAAAGCATGGTTTGGAAGACGGATTATTGGTGTACTTTCTCATTAATGAAATTTTGTTCATTTCTAACAAAAAAAAAAAAAACAAAAAAAAATCTTACATAGTGTAGCTTTAAATAAGAAAAATGCCAAATTAAAAAAGTATTTTCAATAGTGGTCTCGGACTTTTGGACCCCACTGTACGAGCTTTACAAAGTTATCTTTAAATGGATTTATAGCATGAATCATCACATAAAAAGTGCGTAAAATAGATTAAAAGTAAATTGCCACACCAATATAGTGAAGGTCTTATCTACTCTTCTCACCTGCTGTCCCAAAGATATCTTGGAAGAAGGCCCTTATTAAATTGGTCCTGCATCCTATGGTGCATTCATGCAGGGAAGCGACTGCATGCACCAACATGTTACGCTCTCGGCTAAGAAAACACACAGCGGGGAGCATCAAAAGCAAGATAGATGGATAAAAAGTCAAGGATGAAATACATTCAGGAAAAATACTGTGTTTTCTGGAGCACTCAATATCTTTCTTGCTTGAAAGATTGCATTTCATTTTAGCTTAAACAAATATATGTGAATCATTAAAATTCTGGGAATGTGTAAAATCAGATAATGAAAGCGACTATTTTAAAATTATGCAAGTATAACATCACTTTGCCTGTTTATTACCGAAAAAAAAAATTTGCACAACTTTCCAGGGGCCATAAAACAGAAAGCAGCCCCTAACGTGTAAAGGTAAAAGCCCAGAAAGGAAAAAAACAACAGCATGAAAGAAAATGAAAGAAACAGTGTTAGGGAAAACAAGGCAGACAGTTTGAATGCATGTTGTAGCATGTTCTGAAGGCCTCACCACACACGCAGCATTCTTGAGGTTGGAGGATTCCTGTTCAGTTCTGTATATGGGGAAAACAAATCTACAAACCCTAAAGACTCACAGCTGCTTCAGCTGTTTTGGAGATGAAGAACACACATGGATTTATGCTTATACGACACCAATTTAGTTCAGCAGTGAGGTCTCCTAATGGAAAATGCATTTGAAAAATATGCTTTTTCAATTAAATGTATTTTTTATCTGATTAATCGATTATTGGAAGAAATTAATCGTCAGATTAATCAATTTTCAAAAGAGTTGTTAGTTGTAGCTAAAACTAGCTAGAACTGTGCTGATACAGTACAAATCGGTAATTAAAAGAGATTTCATTGAAAAAAATGTCAGTGTGTATTTATTTACATTTTCTACAGTTCAACTAAAGAATCAGGAGGTCATCTAAATAATTGCAAACTCTGAAATTGACATTTCTCAGGTGCAACACTGGACAAATGTGAAGTGAATAGCACAAGAGAGATTAAAACTGACTGCGCCATTTCACAGAGGGGGGAATTTACTATGAAGAATAATGAGCTGGTTTAGGGCCCGATTCACTAGAGGAATTATGCAGATCAGGCATAATGTGCCTGATCTGCAAACGTGCCCACAAAATCGCTGCTGAATGCAATTTGCATGTACAATTTCTATCTTGCGGTCCGATTCTGAGCGCTATTAGTGGAGGATACAGCAGACCACTGTCAGCTAACAACATCACTGTGATCCAGACACCTGAATCGTATTTTAAACATGCCAAAAGTGCACTTGACTACACTGCATATCTGAATATAAATGCTAGATTATAACAATTTTCTATATCATTTGATCATTATTTGATTAATTACTACTGATATGATTGACAGAAAATTTACAAAAACATCTCTTTTAAATAACATTAATTTTACCACCTGCTTTCATCTGGCAGAACTCGTGCAATGTAAATTTCGCTGCGCAACTTTTTGTGAATGAAACACAATCTGTAATGAGCCTAATTTACAAAAGGAAGGAGGCATATTTGCGCGGAAAGGAATGACAATGACTTTATTTAAATCCTCAAGCGCAGTGCAATTTTAGAGCTGACTGTGCCTACGTAAACTAGATTGTGGGTGGTAAGTGAATAAGATGCAGGTTTTTGTGCTGAAATACCATGCGCAAAAGTGGTGCAACTGTTTAGTGAATTCACCCGTGAGTGTCTTGCATTTTGCACAGTTTCAATCGCAGTCCAGTCAGCACGTGCAGTTCTAATCAAGCTACAGCAGGTTTTTGTGTAGTTGTGTTGCAGTCAGTCAGTCTGTCTGTCCAATTATACATGACCCAATGCGTAATCTAATATTTGAAGCAGGACCCCAAATGCGGCGGGTTAAATACACGTTGGGCATAATCTGTGTTTCGGAGCATGTGCACAACACTGATGCCAATTGTGGTCCAATTAACATGTATACAGGATTGTTGAAGACGAGCTACAAATGTGTTATCTAGGTGTGTTAGTCCTCCTTTGAGTTCAGTCAGACTAAAAAGTTTACATGACATGAGATGTATTATTGTTTTAGTCTGACTGAATTCAAACTTTTTGAAGTGCATGTAAAAGTGCATCATATCGTGAGGTAGTCAGCAACACCCATCCCTTGCTGCAGCACTATTTGTGACTTGCAGTTGTGCAATCAACTTCCATAAATATTACTAAATAACAAAGATCAATACAGACTGCCAGCCAATGGGGTGATAAACAGATTGTTAATCGTGCCAGTTTTCCCCCACCTTGACCAAAACCATCAGTTACAGTGATTTATAGAAATACAGTTTCAAGTGAGTTGGGTTATAGACTTAAGGATGGTATAAAGCTGTAAATCCATAGCAACATCAATTGAGACTTGGCAATAGAGGTGTGGAAAGGATTGGCTTTATTCATCTTATGAAAGAGCCGCTGAGAGTTGGAAATTATGGAGGCAGAGCCTTTGATCCTTGGATTTTGAGGCAGGAAAAGCTAATCAAGATCTTTGTTTGGAGGATAAAGACATAAAAGATGACAGACAGTCTTCATCAGTGTGGATAGACATTATGCTAAGAAATTATATGGCATGAATAGTCACAAAAACATACTTATACAAACTGGATGGCATGAGTTCGAGTAAAGATAGAAAGGACAAAGCAAAATGATCATGTAGTGGAAAGTTGCATTGGTTAAAATGTGAACCTTTGAATAAGAGCTCCACTCCATGGCACAAAGAGGTAGAATATAAACAAATGCTGGAGAGGTGATCATCTTTTTTGTGCTTCAGGAAGCACACTGCCCCCTACTGGAGACAGAAAGAGGTGCATCAACAATGGTTCTTCCAAAACTTTGACCACTTTGCAGTAATAAAGAGCCATATACCACAAATGTGTCTCTAAATAACCTGTCAAAAGGGGTCATTCCTTCATCATTACTCAGACTGGATTACCATCAAATAGGGTGGGTGATCTTAACATTTCTCAGCCTTTGGACAATATTTGATTTATACCTCAATATTTATGCCCAAAGGGTGGATCTTTTTTTTTTTTTTTTTTTTTCCTCAATCAGCAGGGCATCCTTTCAACCAAATATGACATGGTCTTTGGGAACTTAATGGGCAAATCTAAAGCACACTAAAATCATCACAATATTCACAACATTGCTTCATTTCACACTGCCAGCAAATTGACCGGCAAATATTGTGAATTTTGATATACTGCTCAGCCTTACAATTAAACCTATTTAAGTAAGCATTTTACATGCCCTTAAACAAGGACATTCCAATAGATGTACTGCATGCTGAATGACGAATGTTTAAAAAGAAACATTTTCAATGGCTTTTGGGTAAGAGATAAGATTTTTCAATATTTTTTAAACAGAATACCAGAAGTCCTACGGCTAAACATTCTCTACAAAAGTCACCAAGTCTTGGAGGTTAGTATGTGGAGGTCTATCAAGTGCCAGACAAAAAGAGATTCTTTGTGCATGCAGGCGACTTGACCACTGTCTTGTGGACTGCCATGTTTGTACAGGAAACATGTCAGAGAGGGAGGGAGAGATTGCACAAAATGCTGCAGGACAAGTTGCCCTTTTCACACCACCCTATGTGATGGTGGGGGATGTGCAAGAAGGAAACGCACAGCCAGACAGCAACTGTGTGATATACTGACCTTGAGGGGTCAAATGTCAATTGGTGATAAGTAAATTGTCTGATAGTTGCTCAAGTGACTAGAACGCAAACCTGCAAAATGAGCTTCAGGACAAACCTCTAGCCTTTTTTCACCATCAATATTTATAACCCGACTGAAAAATAATGTTATTCAGGCTGTAAATTGCTTAAAATGTTTGATCAAATTAATTAGATGAGATACTGATTAATTAATCCGATTAATTGCAATGAACTGCATATCAATATATGTGCCTAAATAAAGACAATTCATTAAGTAATAATCAAGATAATTATATATAATATATAATTATATAATAACTGATCACAATGTATAGTCAGGATATTAATAACGTGAAAAATTACTATTACAATTTGAAAAAAAAAAACTACTTCAAAGAGTTTATCAAAAAATCCTCCACGTGCAGCAATGACAGCTTTGCAGATCCTTGGCATTCTAGCTGTCAGTTTGTCCAGATACTCAGGTGACATTTCACCCCACACTTCCTGTAGCACTTGCCATAGATGTGGCTGTCTTTTCGGGAACTTCTCACGCACCTTACAGTCAAGCTAATCCCACAAAAGCTCAATGGGGTTAAGATCCATAACACTCTTTTCCAATTATCTGTTCACCAATGTCTGTGTTTCTTTGCCCACTTTTCTGTTTCAAAAGTGGCTTTTTCTGTACAATTCTTCCCATAAGGCCTGCACACCTGAGTCTTCTCTTTACTGTTGTACATGAAACTGGTGTTGAGCGGGTAGAATTCAATGAAGCTGTCAGCTGAGGACATGTGAGGCGTCTATTTCTCAAACTAGAGACTCTGATGTACTTATCCTCTTGTTTAGTTGTACATCTGGCCTTCCACATCTCTTTCTGTCCTTGTTAGAGCCAGTTGTCCTTTGTCTTTGAAGACTGTAGTGTACACCTTTGTATGAAATCTTCAGTTTTTTGGCAATTTCAAGCATTGTATAGCCTTCATTCCTCAAAACAATGATTGACTGACAAGTTTCTAGAGAAAGCCGTTTTTAAATTTTTTTTTTTTTTTTTTGCCATTTTTGACCTAATATTGACCTTAAGACATGCCAGTCTATTGCATACTGTGGCAACTCAAAAACAAACACAAAGACAATGTTAAGCTTCATTTAACGAACCAAATAGCTTTCAACTGTGTTTGATATAATGGCAAGTGATTTTCTAGTACCAAATTAGCAATTTAGCATGATTACTCAAGGATAAGGTGTTGGAGTGATGGCTGCTGGAAATGGGGCCTGTCTAGATTTGATCAAAAATAACTTTTTTCAAATAGTGATGGTGCTGTTTTTTACATCAGTAATGCCCTGACTATACTTCATGATCAGTTGAATGCCACTTTGAATTAAAGTACCAATTTCCTTGCAAAACAGCTAAATCTGTACATTATTCCAGACTTTTGGCTGCCAGTGTGTGTATGTGTATATATATATATATATCTCAGGGCTCTTCAACTACTTTCTTGAGGGTGCCAGATTATCCAGATGAAAACTTGGCAGGGGCCAAAACATTTTCTGTATTCTGTATTTACATTGTTATCTTAGCTAACACTTTCATTGCAAGTAACATGTTACTTTAAAAAAAAAAAAAAACTTAATACAGTGCATTTATTTATATTAAAATAGTCACAGTGTATACTGTATATTGAATTATAAGGTCTGGCCATAAATTTATTCATAAGATCTGGCTGAAGAACAAACATGACTTACACTCGGTGCCTAACAAATAATTTTTGATCAACTTTACTTTGAAAAAGCAAACAAACAAAAAACATAATCATTTTAACATTTTAGGGCTACTGTTTACAAATTATTAAAACTAAGGAGAAACATTTAGACCTGCTGAAGCCCTCTCACAATATCAACCCACATATGAAAACAACGTCATATAAAAATGTAATGTGTATGCATTTATATTTAATTTTCTTTTTGAAAAAAAAAAAAAACAAAAAAAAAAACAAAAGAGATAAAATGTCTATTCTTCCATTTTCTCTATAAAGTGTCATCCTATTCAGTGAGGAAAAAAATTTATCCTGCAAACACTGTGAATTTGCACACAATAGCAAGTGCAGGAGCCAGATTTGTGTGCAGTTAATCATTGGCAAAAGAAAAACAAGCTGAGTTGATGCTGTTCGTGATTGAGAGGGCTGACTCACAGCTGTATAATCAGGATATCTGCAGGTTCAGTTTCACATTATAATTTTTTCCAAGCCCTACAGACCGTAAACAGATGAGACACTTCAAGAAGTGAATAAAAGCAAACTTTTTAGCACATTTTCTTTGAACGTTCAGTTTTCATAATCGATCTCTCTTTTGTTGCTTAATGTGCATCTGTGCTGACAACAATTCTGTCACAACTGCGGTGATCATTTTTTACATCTGTAGATCTGACCGCACTCCACACATCTAAGCAATTTACATAAATACATTTGATTGAAAAAGATGCTATCAAATGCTCACCTAAACGGTGTGATCCATGTTTAGCAAAGCAGTGTAACTAAACTATCACCAGAAAAGCTTAAACAAGCACTCCGGTCCACACAACTGATGACGGCTGAATGCTGTAAACTCACCAATGATTGCTGTGGCTCACGCCTATAAACGCTGAGTTTTGCACAGAGAACGCTCTGGTAATTCAGACAGCGAGACAGTTTGATGAAAAATCAGTTGGACCAGACAAAGATGATTGGCGGGCCGAATTTGGCCTGCAGGCGGCCAGTTGACTATCCCTGCTATCTATCTATCTATCTATCTATATATATATATATATATTATATTTCCTGCTTTTCCTGAACACTACCCTGATTCTGCTCTAACAGGTCTTCCACTATCATGCTAAAGAACATTTTTCTGTGTTTACAAAAACATCTCCATCAAGCCAGCATTTTCTGAGCTGAACAAGCAACAGAAAAGTCATTCAGCAATTTTTTAATCCTAATTTAACAAGTCTCTCACTGCCGCAATGAGTGCTTACTGTAACTCAATGAAAACACTGCCTTGGAACGAATTGGGATTGAGAATCTTCTAGAATAAAAACCCCAAAACAAACAGGTATATTGTAATTTGACAGACTCAGCGTCTTAATTGGCTGCAGAAATGTAAACAGCAGCTCAGCTCAGGTGTGAGGCTCATTTCATAATGTGTAATTGAAATTGTTATCCTGTAAGCAGCTTAGTTGCGGTAGGAAGGGAGAGCATTTCGAAGAAAGCTAGACCTCTGTAAAGCCCATTTGTATCATCCCTGGGATATTAAATCCACAACACCAGAATGACTAGAGCCTCTGTGTAGCCAATAGGAAGCACTGAACATTTAGGTTAGGTTTTTTTTGGCCACAAAAAAATCGAATGCCTTTCTGTCTGCATACCTTTTTTTTTTCTCCCGTTTTCTCTGCAGTTTGGAATGCTCAATTCCCAATGTGCTCTAGGTCCTCGTGGTGGCATAGTGACTCGCCTCAAACTGGGTGGCGGAGGATGAATCTCAGTTGACTCTGCGTCTGAGACCGTCAATCCATGCATCTTATCACCTGGCTTGTTGAGCGCGTTACTGCGGAGAAATAGCGCGTGGAGGCTCATGCTATTCTCCGCGGCATCCACGCACAACTCACCACGTGCCCCACCGAGAGCAAGAACCACATTATAGTGACCATGAGGAGGTTACCCCATGTGACTCTACCCTCATTAGCAACCTGGCCAATTTGGTTGCTTTGGAGACCTCTGCACACCCTGGACTCTAACTCGCGACTCCAGGGGTGGTAGTCAGCGTCAATACTTGCTGAGCTACCCAGGCCCCCTCTGTCTGCATACTTTGCATTTTAGCCAGTTTTGTCACAAATGTTTGCAGTTCAACAGAAGTGATGAACCTGCAGCAAACCTTTGGTGACAATGAAGAGTTTGACGAATGAGTGACAAATTTGCAGCAAGTTTCAGGCAACACTAGATTTTTTTGTAAGCGAAGTCTCAGTTCTTGAAACTCAGGTCTTTCTGAGTTGAATGGAACCCAGAATTAGCCTTTAAAATTCACACAACATAACATTGTAAGATATTTGCAGTGGCGGAACCCTAAGAGCGGGTATGGATGGGGCGTTACACATTCTTCCCACTGGTTGAACTGCTTCAAGAAGGCAGCGGAGCGTGTGTGTGCTTAAAACGGTGTCATTCTATGCTCTTACATAGTGGAACACATTCTGAGTTGACACAGAGTTGATTTTAACCCCTGGTCATAAATTGGAATTATATCTGGAGATAATGTCTGGGTACACTTTTTGTTTATGTCTGGGAATTTAAGGAATATTCTCGATTCAATACATGTTAAGCTCAACTGACAGCATTTGTGGCATGATGTTGATTACCGCAAAAACTAATTTGGACTTGTCAAAAAAAAAAAAATCTGGGTTACAGTGCGGGATTTACAATGGAAGTGAATGGGGTCAATCTGAAAATGTAAAATATTAACTTTTCTGTATAATTTCCAAGTTATTTCTAATTTTACAACTTTGTTGTAAAAGCCAATTATTTAATTTTGGAAACAACACTTAATATTTTGTACCTTAACCTTTATATTTTATGAATGAGAGATCCTCGGGCAATGGGGAAAGTTTGATAACCCCTGCTCTAGAACACTTATTCTCATTAATTTTTCCTTTTCGGATAAATTCCTTTTTGAAACGGCTGTATGTGTGAAGAGTCTCCAGCTGAGCCAGTAATGAATGGAGTGACCTTGGACTCTGATGCTGAATAAGCATTATCAGGTGCTAGCACTGCAGCTCAGGATGCTGCTGAGGCAGAACCAGAGAGGCATCACTGCAAACCGATCTATTACAGTGGGAGGAGGCAGTTACGTAATTTTCACATGAGAGACAGATGGGGAAAAAGGGGGTCTGGAGGGGCTACAAACAATATGACAATCTGAACTAGCACTATAAGAAAACAAACTATGGAACAGACAACTTACGGATAAATGTAAGACTCATTTTCTACAGCCTATTGTGTTATAACCAGTAGTTTGATAAACAAAGGCAATTAAATAAAAGACTTTAAAATAGGTTCAAGACTATTTTACAGGTCAACATCATTCTTTTTCATGATTAACTTGGATGCGCCAGTATGTAAATTTTGTCTGACTCTGATATGTTTTGTTAATTACTAATATGATGCAATACTATTTATTTATACTGTGTTCCTTGGTTTGTTTGTTTTTTCCTGTGGTGTTCACACAAGCTCCAATGTAAATTTTGACATTTTTCCAACATAGTTTCATGACAACTCGTAATAATTCACACAAAATCGTAAGACTTGGCTCACATGAATAGCTACAACATTTATTCCCATAAAGAACAACTAATCAACAAACGGAATTTAAAATTGATTCAATACAGGCATACAATTTTAGCTAGCCTCCTATCCAACACTTTATTTTGAGAGGAAACTTCAATGAAAAAATTGTTACTTGTTCAACATTATTTATGCAATACAAATGACTGATGTACGTGAATGATTTTAATAAGCTTCCCTCGTTTTGTTCCAAACCCAGATGTTTTCTTTGTTCCGTGGTACACAAAATGTTTTTACTATTAACATCATGGTTAGGTTTAGAGCTTCGGTAAGGAGTTCGACTTTATGGTTAGGTTAAGGTTTGGATTAGAGGTTAAACTTACAAATATTCATAATAGGCCTTTATCACTCTTCCGCATTTGCAGAGCGGAAGCATCGCTTAGTAGCGTAAAACAACTTCCATTGCAGTCTGTTTCAACGACAGCGCCCACAGCACAGAATTATTATGGACTATTTTATGTACAATTCTTCTCAAATACTTAATCTAAACAGACCTACCTCACCGTACGATCATTACTCAGGGTGATGGTGGATGATGGTGTAAATAAAAATGGTGTAATGTTGATTTATTATTTTAAACAGGATGTATGTGAGAAGGGAACACTTTACAGAGTGTAAGTATGTTTTGTTATTAGATGAATGCAAGAATATATACAAACAAGAGTACCGTTACACATTAAAGAGCATTAGAACAAGACGGGTAAACAGTAAGTCACAAAAAAAAAAAAAAAAAAAAAAAAAAAATATATATATATATATATATATATATATATATTCTGAGTAAAGTTTCTACAGAGTATTTGCGATGATAGTGATTACATTGCTTTCATGTACTTATTATAATCTCCATTTTATATTAAAATATTAAAAATTTGTTTTTTTCAAAACCAAACCTCAAGGATCATGACCTGAGTGCTAAGCTTTGGAAGTTTGGCCTTTTTGCCCGAAGACATGACCGACACAGAAGATAGAAAAGAATGCAGACAGTAAGGAACCGCTGGCCGACACAGACCAATTAAAGCTCATCAGATTAAATAGATGCCCCAATCAGATGGTTAGTAGATAACACTGCACTCCAACACCAGACAGTACTGGAATATTTTAAACCTTCTATTTACAGTCGTATAAATAATATGACAAAACACTACCGTTATAAATATTACACCATACTTTAGACAAATTTAGGGAACCATCAAGTGGAAAACGACACTAACAGATCTGTTTACACGATCCCAAACAGTATGTGATTCAGGATTTTGGGAGTTGGAATGTTGCCTTAAACAAGTTTGACAAGGCTACATTTGATATAGTGTGTGGATGCCTTTATCATTCACTCAAATTAATTCTTAGATAATAGATAATTAATCAATGCAGTTTTTGCAGTGCATCACTTAGAATCTGTACAAACTATTAGCTAAATATCAGACCCTACAGAGCTTAAACTTTTTATTGTAGGGAAAGCAGGTGTGTCTAAACCCAACATCCCTGAGGAGTTACGTTAACGTAAACTAGAAAGACTAAACAACACCAGCTGACGGCAGTGTTATAAAACAAAACAGAGTTTATATACTGCGCTACAAAGACGTGAACCACTTCCACACCAGGCAACCAATAACATCTCAGCCACAGCAGACAAAATACATTACCAGATCTAGCAGAGCTTGATGGATTTTCTAGCTTGCCAAATGTAAACACTGACTTTGAATCAACACAGAAGTCCATAAGGACTTCATTGGACATATGGAGTCTAATGCTCTAAGGCAGGGGTGTCAAACTCGGTTCCTGGAGGGCCACAGTCCAGCAGAGTTTAGCTCCAACCCAAATTAAACACACCTGAAGCAGCTAATCAAGGTCTTCAGGAGTGCTTGAAGATTACAAGGAGGCATTTTGGAACAGGGCTGGAACTAAACTCTGCAGGGCTGCGGCCCTCCAGGAACTGAGTTTGACACCCCTGCTCTAAGGAAACAATGAGGAACATTAGAAAGATAAAAAGACAGATCAGCAAAATGCAAACTCAGCATTTTAATAAAATACAACTGGAATTTTCACACATTGACCAGCATCCCCGAAAAACACTGGAACTTCAGACTTATATATATAGCATAATACCACAATGAAAACTTCAACCACATGTAAAGGAATAAAAGGAAACACATCTCACTCATTCCCCTCTGCACTGGTCTGTTAACGTTCACTAACTTTCAAACAGCCCCCAACACTGGAGAGGGCAAAGTCTGCCAATAGCAGTAGGGGGAAAAGCTGGTTGGGAACACAGTGCCCTAACGGACATTGGTCTAAAGCCCCCACGTTTAAAAAAGACCATCATGAACTGCATTGATTCTCAACTTCAACCAACTACCATTTCTCTCACCGTTGGTCCTGGGTACCAAGTGTCCTTATACGTTTGATCGTACAACGTCAAGTTTGATCTCGGTATAATCTGGCACAGCTTCAAGAACACCCACATAGATGAGGACAAACAGGGTTCTCGCACTTTTTTATCAATTAATTTCCATGACCTTTTCAGTCAGTTGTGATTACTGGTTAAGGTTTTATTTTTAAATAATGCTCTAATGAGTCATTCAGACAACTAGGTCTCATAGAAACACGTTACTATGCCAACATTTTTGCGAAATGATTTTTACGAGGCTCATTCTACTTATCTTAGAATTTTCCTGGTGAAATAAACACTAGAAGGCGCTACGCTTTCACTTTCACACAAATCACAAGTAAAACGACAATATTTATTTCATAAACACTTGGTTGTTGCCCTGTTCCTCATACAGTGCTATCTTACGACATCAAAATACTCTTACTAGCAATATATTTAAGCATTTGCATTACATAACCACCTACATTTACAAGCTTGTTCAAGTGCCATCAAGCTGCCCTGTAGATCAACTGATAGAGCATTGCACTTGCAAAGCAAAGGACTAGGGTACGAGTCCTGAAGAGCACGTGAGTCATCATGTGAGTCGAAAGTGGCATAGAAGCACCACAAAATTATGTTTTGTGGTTGTTCATATTACATTTGCTTTCAGGACATTATTGGTTAGGTTTAAGGTAGGAAGGTATGATTTGTTGATTTAAAACTCAATACAGCATTAACCTTAAAAACTTCATCTGTTTGGGAGAACATTTAGGCTAACTCTCCTTAAGCGACACACAGTGGACATTTCACCTCGTAACTGCTGCAATACATGTAAGAGCCACGTGATATCATTTTGCACAAATGCCACCACAGTCAATGAGTTCATGAGATTAAGCTGCATTCAGAAAACTTAAATTAACCATTCGCCCACAAATCGAACATCACTTTGAGTGTGAGTGAGAGTTTTACTCTACACAAGTGCAATATCTACTAGCCAAGGAAATATTTTAGAGCAGAAAGCATAACTAGAAAACTGTATGAAATTTCCACCACTTGTTCTGGTATCAAAAACTCCGTTTTATAATTCCCTGATATTTCCAGGTTTTCCATGACCATGTGAACCCTTGATAAAACATCCCGAAACTGGTACCTGTAAAAGAAGCAGTCACAGCACACTAGAACCCCCATGCAGCTTGTGAAGTCAGCAATCAGATTGTTCTGTTCTCTGTTGCGCTCGTTTCAGGATATACGAGACGTACTACAGGTGAGCGGCATCCATCAGAGTGTGCACCCTTGGCATTGCACCTCTGCAGATCTGCAGTGAAGTCACAAACTGAGTCTCCTCGCACTTTCTAACTACCTCTCCTGTTTCCCGCTCTGTTTTCAGTTGCTGGACTGCACACAGTCGGGGCTTTGTTAAGTGGCCATTTCCCCTTGGCTCGGAGCAGACAGAACAACACTCCAGTCAGCAAACAAACACAAGCGCAGCAGGGCGAGCACAGCGCGTACAGTCACTCAGCACTTGTGTGTTCCTCTATGCTGATACCCTTGGTCTCCCCCCTCCCATCTCTCTCTCTCTTTCCTCCCTGTCTCACTCTCCCGTTGGCTCTGACTTTGAGGCGGGAGTGCTGGGTTGGCAAATAGACTTGCTGCAAACCAATGATGACCCACTGCAGGAATATTCTGAGCCAGAAATTTTTAAGGGCCTAAATAGCCTCTGCAAATGGTGCCTTTAGGGAATTTTCTTCCCATGAATGCTCATCGGCTATCAGAAATCTAAGGAAAACGTCAATTAAAAAAAAACACACTCACAGTAGGTGAGTACCTGGAGATAAAGTGTCCAAAGTAGGTGATGTAAAAATGACAACTCTGGTGGCATAGCTATTCAAAAAGTAAATAGGTAAATACTTTTTCAGTACAAACAGAAAAGAATAATGAGTTAATCTCTTGCTAGTACAAAAAAATCTAATAAAAGCCGCAGCAAATGATTTCTGCACCACTAAAAGCAGCTGACGAAACTGTGAAAACAATGTTCAGAATAAAATACTAACTTGCTATTTATTGAATACTGCACCGTATACTAACTAATATTTATGTTGTGCTCTATATTGCACATACCTAATTCAAATAGAACAAAAAAGGCCAAAATGTACTTCGGTTTTCCGAGTGCTGGTACGTCTCGCAATAGTACGTGCAACGCAAATTTCGTCATGCAGCCCAGATTTTCTAGACATGTGGACAGTAGGGCTGTCAAATTCAAATATTTGTCTAATTTAAGAAAAAAATGCACATTTGAATGCTAAAACTGTGCATTTGAATTTTAGATGCGTGCCAAGAACTGACGATGACTTCAGATCGATCACATTCTTGTACTAAAAAAGGCTAGACACAGCACAACAAATACAGTTTAACAGAAAGCAGGCGTCTCAATATGCTTTTTAAAGTTCTTTTTAATTAGACACAGCATCTAAAAAACAGCGCCCCTGCAGGAGACGCTGAATAAACAAAAACAAAGCAAAAAAAAAAGACATTCGTCTAGCGCGCACTTACATAGAAAAATAAATGGATGGTTGCAAAAGTGTTCGGAGTGAACAGCCCCTTACAGTTGGTGGAGGTACTTGGACATTGCGTCTT
Source organism: Myxocyprinus asiaticus (assembly GCF_019703515.2). Lineage (NCBI taxonomy): Eukaryota > Metazoa > Chordata > Actinopteri > Cypriniformes > Catostomidae > Myxocyprinus > Myxocyprinus asiaticus. The sequence goes on from NC_059391.1 coordinate 7,960,065, forward strand.
GCTCTCTTATAAACGTTTCTCAGATTAAGCAATGAGTTTTTTAAATTCTTTGTCAGGAAAGATGTTCAACTTGGAAATGTGTGTCTCAAGATCCTCGCATTCGGTTCCATTCTGTTGTGTTCCGTCTGATTGAACAGCCCCTGGCCTGGGCTGATATTCTGAGCCGCTTCACCACCGAGTTCAGCCGAATACTACTGCTATCTGGGAATATTGCTACCCTACATACAACTGTAATGAATAAAAAACAATGTGGTATTTCGCTGTTATTATAGCTTGTGTCTGGGGTAGTATACTGTGGCATCAGTGCAAGTGTAACACCATGTGAACCATCTATTGAAGCGTTTCCCCCCCTCATTTTAGTTTTGACTTAACATTTGAGAGTATAAAAAAAATTATTATAAACATTTATTTATCTATTTTATACACATAAGTTGAAAATGAAATGCTCTTTTTTAACAACCAGAAATGTTCTTTGCAATAATATAATGGTGCTGTATTGATTATGTATTTATTGCGCCCTCTTGTGGACTAATGAAACGTCGTCAGTTTAAGAATCAGTTGACTAAAATTCGAATATTATTCGAATTTTGAAAATATTTAAGTTAAAAATTCAAATTTAGTTTCTCTGCTCAATTGACAGCCCTAATGGACAGTCAGCATCTGTGTGTGTCGTCAGCACATGCACCTGGCTTTGACTATACTAAAAAAAGTATCACAAAGCAGTCATAGAATGCATGCGTCGACCAGGTCCATACTGTCTCGGGGTCAAAGGAGCAAACGTTAAAACGCTCAACCGTGTGCGAGACAAAACGGAAAGAAGAAAAATGAAGTATACTCTAGTCCTAATCATGTTGCATGTGAGTGGTGTCCAGTTATCATCTTGGAAATGAAAAATGCAGATTTTTAATTCAATTGTGTATAAAGATAACTTTTGGCAGTCCAATCAAATACTCAAAAAAGAGATGCATTTTTTTTTTTATGTGCATCCTGTGCACAGTATATATTGCAAAAACAGTATAGTACATTTATGTTATTCTGAACATAGTCCGTTTCAAAAACAGGCTTCCCAAACTCCTCCCCTGTAGTCCCACCCTAAACTCACACCATTGGTTAAGGTTGGCACAGAGCCACCTCCAAGGTTTCTGACTGGTTAACACGTGCAGACTGTGGTCAGATTCTTTATTTTCTGTTAACAGAACTTTGGGCAGTCACAAATACATTTACCAGGACTTCAATTTAAGTAGCTATCATAGTTGGGATATTTTCTACATGGTATTTCCAAAAAGATAAAAAATAATAATAATAATAATAATAAATAAATAAATTTTAAAAATAAAATCACAAAAAAAGACGTTTTAATTTAATCATGTGATGTAGGACTAATTCGCTTGAATACTGACGACAAAACTGTCTTTTGTAAAAGACATTGATAAAAAGTGTTGTAGGCTTGCAAACACTTCAAAACATTGTCTTGTTCCTATTAAAACACATTTCATAATGCTGGTTCTTTGAGTAACAAAAGCCTGCCCAACAACAACCTCTGCAAGCAGTTTCTGTTTTGTGAGTCTATATGCACATGTACGTAAATATGCATACAGATGATCAATTACCGAACCATAGAAACAGATTACGTCACCCATTGTTTCTATCTAAAACCAGGAGAGGAGCAGGACCCCAAGCCTTTGCCTTAACTCTGAGTTCTCCATGCATAACAAAGAAGTGATCTTCTCCCAGACTGGATGACGTTATGCCTTGCAGCACAGAGTGATTATGGAGCTGGAGCACAAGCTCTAGAGACTACCGTCCTTTTGTGATGAGAAAGCTGTATAAAGAGAGTACAACTAATTTCTTCCAATGCACCAATCTTGCCTTTTAAAGACAGGAAGCAGACTAGCAACATTTGGTGGAAACACTAGAGGCAAACTGAAATGGAAAATGATCAGAGGACCAGGAATGATGTTAAAGCATTGTGTGCAAGGGATTTAGCAATAAAAAGATGCTTAAAAAGCAACATTTTATTTAAATAAGGAAAAGAAGATAGGAGTGAGCCACTTTGTTTTCCTTTTAAACTGAAGGGGAAATCCTGATTGATGGTGTGGCAATGAATGGACTGGTCACTTGAAGCCCAAATGCTCAACTCACTGAAACCAATGAACAGTTTAGGGGAGGCAACAGGAAGGAATGATGCTATGCGCATTTGTTTCGGTTCTCTCAAAGGAAAATGGGGGAAAAGAACCCCTCTCCCTCCTAAAAGCAAGATTTACAGATTTTCAGGCTTTTATTCCAAGTTAAGCTTAAACGTTGTTTGAGTTTCACGGTTTGTCAGGAAAAACCTAAAGGTTTAAACCACATAATAATTTCATAAACTAAAAAAAACAATCCAAAATCAGTTCGCATGTGGCTGTAAGGGTGACTTTTCATTAAAGCTGACTAAAACATTTGCGTTTGTTCGGTCATACTCCGTTTAAACACTTTTTAGAGTGTGACGTCTGGTGGAAACGTTGAGCGATTTGAACGTTCAGGGTGACCATATGGAAACGCGCGGTGTATTGGACACACATGTGGCTTTAGCAGAATGGAACGTAACAATGGAAGTGGAACGCTAATGTTACAAATGTTGCAATATGTGGCAGCTCTGGCGTTACAATGTATCTTTCCATGCATAAAAAAAGGGAGTCATTACAAGTTTTCCCAGAAAAAACCGGCAGGCTGAATCAGTACAAACGCTGACGTAGAGTCGGTTTTTAAAGTGCTTACCTATTTAACGTGTACGAACCGTTCCGTTTAAACCTCATTTTGGATGATACAAGTTTGACGATGAAATCCAGAACTATATCAAATCAGGCTGTAAACGACACGAATTATCTTTTATAGTAAGCTGCAAAAACACAAAGAAAGGGGAGGCATGAGTCGGAGACCGCCTCTAATGTCCGGTTGTCTCAGTAGGACTGGCTTAAAACAAGAAAGGGGGATGACAAAGAGATGAACAGCTCTTCATTGTGTGTTTGTGCAGTTATTTACGGCAACGATACACTACGTTTAATCTGACACAAGTTCCTTTTGGCGAAAACAGTGCATAGAGGATGTTGGATAGCTTGAGAAAACGGACAAACAAAAACTACACGTCTTTCCAGTGTTAGACGAGTTAACCCTTGTGCAACCTTCGGGACATTTTTGTCTTTTTCATTTTTGTTTTTTCGATCATTTTGGCTGTATTAATGCCATCGCCATACATTTTGCCAAAGGTGTGTATTTTTACGGGAATTTTGATATGTCAATCTCGGTTCCTAAAATACATCTATAATACACTGTATACTCAAAATAGTTACACTCAGGACCTTCAGGACAAAAATGTCCCCATTGAAACCCTTTAAAACTTAAATATTTGTTCCCAGTGCCATTAAACATATACAATCATGGATTCTATTATATTATATTTTCATTCCAGAGCCCTGGCTTCAAACTGTAATTTTTTTTGTATATTTTCCACCAGATGCCACACATTTTCTCATGTTTAGCCTATGGAGCAAATACATGCTTTTTTCCTATTTTCTGTTTGCTGTATTATTGAGCACTGCAGGCCAGTTGTATGGATATCAGAGTGTGTTTTGTATGTGTGTATTGAGAAATGTGTGTGTAAAAAACAACAGTGGCATTATGTATCAAACTGGCATAAAATCCTGAAAATTAATGAATATTTGGTAGTTATGATCAGGACTGATGTTGGTTAAAAAAATCTAAGTCAGTGAAAGTGGAAAATAATATTAAGTCCTGAGTGTTTTATTTATTTATTTATTTATTTATTTATTATCTGACAATGCACAAAAAATAATGCATCAAAATCAATGTTGTTGCTAATCATTGACATACCCCAGACTGTGATAATCCTCCCCCACCCCAAAAAAAAAAAAAAAAATAAAAAAAACCCTTAGCATTTAGTATATGGGAAATAACTCGTTTTATATGAGAAAAAAAAAAAAAAAAAACAGTGGCATTATATAAACAAACTGGCACTTAAAGGATTAAAATTCTGAAAATGAATGAATATTTGGTAGTTATGATCAGAATTGATGTTGGTTAAAAAAAATTTACTCATTGAAAGTGGAAAATAATATTAATATATAATATTATTATGGCAGTTTTTTGACGTGGACATTTTTGTCCTTGAAGGACCTCTGAGTAACTTTTTTTTTATTGACGCACAAGGGTTAAACAGAATTCCATATTATATATCACGCTAATACATGATTACAAATGTGTGTGTTAATTTATTTGTATGTGACTGTGTATGTGCAACAGATAAAGAAAATGCTAATTTGCCGTTCAATAGTTACAAATCGTCATTCATAGTTACAAACCATAAAATCCCCCAAAAATCCTCCTCAGAGATAAGCTTGAGCGGTTTCCCAAGACATTTATCAGGATGTGCTAAAAATAGATATAATGATATACTTTAGGTTACTCTGAACCAAGAGACCCCACCCAATACAGCAACAGTGACTGGTCCCACTTAAATTGAAGTGCCAAACTAAAAATAGCACAAGACCAAAAGTGAGTGCTGTACTGCATGTTTAAAATGGGTACATTTTCCATGTCTCAAAAGAAAAATTAAACCATTGAAGGGGGATTTTCTGTCTATTTATGATATTAAAATAAAATTGCTATTAATTATCAAAAAATAGAATTTTCTCTGAGGACAATATGATAGCAATGATCCTATTATGGATAAGATAATCATCAATAAGACGGGCTATGTTCGGAATGGAATACTAGCGTACAGCTTACTGCATGCTGCGCAGAATACACTGTATACTGCTTGCTATTACAAATAATACAGTAGAAACAGGACGTTTTAAGTAAAAAAAAAAAAAACTAAAAACAAAACAGTAAGGCACACAATTAATTTGCAGAAATAGTACAAGTAGTATAGTAGCAT